>NW_028173503.1:117392-263301 GCF_963971535.1 Notolepis coatsorum
GGCCCCTTCAGATGCGGTCATCTCCCCCAATATACATTACATACATTGAAAAACCACAGATTTCTCTCATTCCCCCCTTGATTCTAATCAACCCTTCAGAATCATAAATCATTATTTGGTTTTTCAATTAATTATACCCAAGAATAGACTGTTGTTTTAGCTTTGTGGTCCCGAGCTAAACTCACCTTACCCCCCCCCCCCCCCCCCCCCCCATTGATCCTGCTAGAGGAATGGTTTATCTGTCCCGAGAGGACTATATTAACATACTACAGGAAATTGTCATAAATTCCCCCCCCCTTTATATATACCTTATATATTTCTATCTTATATATCCATATATAAATCATCAATAAGGTTTTTAACCTATCTCTTCTTCTGTAAATTATTATCAAATGAACACACAGGACTCCACGTTGTCGCCTTCATGCTGTCTCTTGTCTCGATCTTGATGCTCTGGAAGTCCCTGTTGTTGTTCAGGTTTCAACAATAAACCCACCCAGTCGCTGTTGTTTCAAAACGCCTCGACACAGCGTCTCCGCAGGAAAGCCCCCTACGATGTCTGCCCCTGGGCAACACCGCCTGCGACCGCTAGTCTCCGCCCCGTTGGCCGTCTCCACCCTCTCGTTGTACATGATCTGTGTACCAGGCTGCGGTGCCTGGCCTCTGCTGCTCAGCTGCTGTCTACTGGTCGTCTCCACCGCTGTCGGTCATCTCCAGACCTGAAAGCAGAAAAACAACACGATGTTTTCTGTACACTCGACCCTTGTGTTTTCTATTAGTCTACGACCTTCTCCACACCCATATCTGTCCCTGTTTGTCGTCTTCCGTCGTGACACCAGCAGCGTCCAATACCCACTCCGAGCAACTCTATCTTCGTCCCAGGTTGGCCCCCGGTGCGCACCAGATCTTCTGGTGACTGTGTCGTCTGAAAACTGCCTATTTATTTAATTCAAACTCCCTCTTTATTCCATAATCAACCCATTCAATTAACTGCACATCATCTCTCTGTGCAATTCTTATTTAATCCATTGTATAATTAAACTCTATTTAATCAACTTGTCAGATGCGGTCATCCCCCCAATATACATTACATACATTGAAACACCACCGATTTCTCTCAACCTTGATACACTGTAGCACTGCTATGTTCTACTAGCACCTTGATACACTGTAGCACTGCTCTGTCTGTTCTACTAGCACCTTGATACACTGTAGCACTGCTCTGTCTGTTCTACTAGCACCTTGATACACTGTAGCACTGGTCTGTTCTACTAGCACCTTGATATACTGTAGCACTGCTCTGTCTGTTCTACTAGCACCTTGATACACTGTAGCACTGCTCTGTCTGTTCTACTAGCACCTTGATACACTGTAGCACTGGTCTGTTCTACTAGCACCTTGATACACTGTAGCACTGATCTGTTCGGTTTTATGTTTTATTCTTAGTTCGTTGTGCCTATGCGTATTAATTCACTGATTACTGTGTCTTTGTTTTGTAAGCTCGTCGTCACTGTGAATGAGAGGAACCTCAACGTCAATAGTTATTTGTATCTATCTGATCATCTGGGCCCTATTCCCCGTACCTGGTTCAACTAAGTCGATCAAAAGTCCCATTAGCCAGATTCAATTAACCCGATGTTTGAAACCAGGGCCCTCATTCATCAATAGTGTGCGTAGAACATTTCTATTTCCACACGTAAGCACGGAATGTAGAACTAGTGTACGCACAGGGAAGTCGGGATTCATCACACGGTGCGTACGCAGGCTCTATGCTCCTCCGTGTTGATGAATACCACTTTGTTCTACCGTCAATGCTCGTGCATGATTATCCATATATGGTCATGAAAATGAGGAAACACCCCCCATGGGATGTGAAATAATGGACTGACCCGAGCGGGACTCTGAGAAACTCCACAGAGAATTCACTGCTGTCGAACCAAGAAGACACTATCGCGTATTATGGGATAAATAAAAGGCGGATTTGTAAACGGTGATGTCAGATATCAACGGCTCCCTAAGACCATTGCTGCAATTCTGCCTGGACAGCTCAAAATACTAATAAAGACCGTTCGTTGACCACTGTTTGGCGTTGGTTGTGTGTCATTATAACCGTGCTGTAATATGAATGCCTTTATTAGTTGTGTTCGATTGGCTATATGATTTTTAGAGGCATCTATTTTGTTGTCGGCTAATAAAGACTGCGCTGGAATATGACTGCCTTTTCCCGTGTTGTTTGATTAATACACAGGGATTAAAGTTCTCCTCGATTCTATTCCAAATCGCGATGGATCTCCCGTCAATTTTCTACCTGCTGCATATGATTTCTAGAGGCATACTACAATCTATTTTGATGTCAGTATTGGGTAGCCTATATAAACAATATAATACGAGAGCATATACAAGAACAATGAATCTCACTGCATGTATGATGTAGCCTGCCTTTCAAATACATGAACTTGAATTCCATCATGTTTGTGTGCGGGACTCACAAGGCTGTTGTCACAATGGGTGGTACCGGTGTACAGTAATAATAACAGTCCACACAATATCACGATCCATGCCATAGCCTATGTTCTATTAGGACATGATCTGTGACGACAAATGTTCTAGAATGTTTGATTAAGATATCATACTCTGACAGCATGCCTATGGGCAACAAAAACGCGAACTTGAATCCCATCATATAGTCTGTCCACTATCTGCATGGTGTCATTGCAATGCGTTTTCTATTCTTTCTTATACAGTAAAAAGGGGGAAGAACACTATATTCATATGACTTATTCTGCTTACAGCTTCGAAATTCCACTTGTTTCGTTTAACGTAAAGCCTTTTAAATATAATCAAAACGTTCCCGTGTTTCGGCAGTCTGTGCGCAAAATAATAACGAGTTGAGCTTTATGATTTATGATGAATTGAAAATGGGGGACCCTGATGTAAACAAGACGAAAGTTGGTCTGCATCCCCAATTAACAATTGTATGTACTGAGCTGTACTGTACTGTACCCATTCTGCAATCTGTTAATAAACTTTTCAATCAATCAATCAATCAAGCTACGCGGAGCGCAGTCAGTCAGTAGCCTACACCCCGTATATTCCGATACCGCTATATAAACCATGCTGCATTCATTCTGAGAGAAAGATCTATTATTCCAAATGCTATTTATAGGGTTTTGACCATAATTACACTACTGTTGCTATTTTACAATGAACTATAATGAACTACGGTTCGTACAGAACATGCCAGTGTTATTATGCACAGAAGCTCATTTCCTTGTTGTAATAATATATTCTACCACTGGGCGCTAGGTACGCCAGGTCTGAACTGTGCGTAGATGTAAGCACGAAGTCAAGTTCAAGTTGAAATTGATGAATCCCACTCTTTGCTTAGAAATGATCGTACGCACAGGGTAAGCACAGATCTGTGCGTAGAACACGTTGATGAATGAGGGCCCAGGCTTTCCCTGTTCCTCGAACGCTGATTCACTCGTTAATTCGAACCAGACTTGATACTCAGGATAATTGCGCACGGCCGCCTCACCTGAAAAGACAGCAGGTGTCGATCGCAGAAATCCTGATTTTCTAACGGCATTGATTGATTGATTGATTGAAAACTTTATTAACAGATTGCAGACTGGGTACAATACAGTACGGCTCAATAGCCTCGCCGACAAGTTAAATGCATATCTATAGGCACATTTTAAGTCCCTCATTACCCCAATCAATCATATTATAAGTCTTTAAATGTGCCTGCTGGCAGTAGGCTTAATGGAATGAATAATCAAATGAGATCTTGCTAACGAAAATAATTAGTTTAACTCTTTCAGAATAAGTAGATAAAAACAAGCCCAAATAGTATCTAATTGATACGAATTAATAGATACTTATGAGGATATCTATCGACCTAGCATACCGTGCGGCAAAGGGAACCGCTCCCGCCTACCTCCGGTCAATGGTCTCTAACTACACACCCTCAAAACCCCTACGCTCTGCATCTTCTGGCCGCCTCAGACCCACCCCTATACAAGCCCCGGGAGGGTCATCAAAGAGATGCCGCCTATTCTCAGTCGTTACCCCACAATGGTGGAATTAACTACCCACCCCAGTTAGGACAGCCGAAACCCGTCCAATCTTCCGCCGTTGACTTAAGACGCACTTCTTCAACCATTATCTGAAATAATAATATAAATCATTATTATTATTTTTTAAATCTAACCCTAACTAACCTTACTGTCATGCACTTGTCCTAATAAACTAACCTACACTGTAACATGCAACACTTTGATGAACATTGTTACTCAGCTGATAGAGTTGTACCCTTCCTGATGACTTGTCGTACAGAACTTGTAAGTCGCTTTGGATAAAAGCGTCAGTGTGACGTACCTGGGTTGGTCATTACCATTATTACTGTATTTATGACACCTTCTGAACATCAGGTTAGTATATTTAATGTGTTGTTTTGGATATGATGTGTGTGTGTGTGAACATGAGAGTAATGCTGTCTCTTCTCTCCCTGTCAGGTGCTGCCCATCCCTACTGAAGAGTGCTGATTGCCTGATGAATGACAGCTGATGGCAATCAATCTCGAGAGGGATGGGTAGCCAAATACCTGACAGCACACACACGTCTCGGCGCGCCTCATTCTGTCAATTGCTAGCGACTAGAGAGGAGTGAGGTTGCCATGGTTAACCACGGTTGTGTTTATATATATATATTGTTGACCTATGTGCCACTTCTCTAGCTGGGTGAGTGTTATCTTGTTGGCCTCTGTGCCTGTTCCCACTGAGTGTGGACTGATATTTCACTGCCCTTTGTGCTGTTGTGTCATTCAAGTAGAGCTATATATATATATATGTTGGTAGGCTGTATGCCGTTGCCACCTTATTTACATGTCTTGTTTGTTCTCCATTACCTTTTCCCCTTTGGGTGTGCGTGGGTTGAAATCCCCACCGATGACATCCCCTTTTTCCTTTGGGAAAAGGGCCGTGGGTTGAAACCCCCACCATACAATAAAACCTAATTTACCATTTGAAAACGTCTTTGCTTACTATCTGCCTACCCGGGACTGTTTGAGAAGCATTTTTCTACTGAGGGGGTTGTTTTTTGCTCATGTAACACCTGCCCAGATTACTATCTTGTATGGTCAATAGACCTCTGTACATGACATGGGGGCTCGTTAAGTTGCGCAATTGTATGGTTCCTTGTTGGTAAAATAACGGGGTGACTTGTCGATTGAAGCATGTCAGGTGTAATAAGATAGCGTTTTCTAAATTGGTATTGGTAGGGGTCCATTGTCCGTGCACAGTTGATTGATGTAAACCATTATTGTTGTGATACTCTTACTCTTAACCATTCTATTTTTCTGCCACATAGGTAACGGGGGGGTCACCTGCTTGGCTAGAGGGTGGGGGGCACGAGTCGTGATTCCGGTGGAGTGCGCAATGAAATCGGTAAGCGACTGAAGATATTTGTAGCCTTTCATCCATCTAGTGGAGTAGTTTATCTGGGATAGGCTAGAGTGACACAGGTGACTCCTAGTTGAGTGGTTAGGACCATTTGTTATTATTTTCATTTAGTAGATGTGGTCAGTTGGATTGTTTTGGTTAAGAGGTATGAAAGCAGAATGTGTCTATTATTATTGTGCACGGTCATGGTTAATTAAGTGAGGACGTATATTTTATTTTGTTTTCTCACGCACACATAAAAACATAATATGGCTGTGTCTGCATTTGTTTTGGAAGCCTTTATAGCGGATCCGACAGAGGGTCAAGTGGAAGGTTGCACTAAGGCGGAGTTAGGCCTTATTGCTAGGCATTATGCTATTGCTGTACAAAATTCCCAATCCAAGGCGGATATGAAGGCAGCTGTTATAGCGTGGTTGGTGGAGCAACAGGTGTTTAGCCCGGCTCAGGGAGTAGTGAGTCATAGTGATCAGGAGGTTGCACACACTGGCGAATGGGTTAACTCTCCCTTACGTGATCTTGACATGGATGGTGGTGCTATTAGGAAGGATGGTAGTACGGCCGGAGCTGAAAGTGAGACCGCGGGCGATTCGGATAAAGACTCCACGTCTTCTGGCCATGCGCGCTCTAGTCTGCGTTTGGCCCGTCTCCAGATGGAGGAGAGAGCGCTGTTGCGCAGAGAGGACAGAGACAGGGAGGACAGAGCAGCTGACAGAGAGGACAGAGCAGCTGAGAGAGCAGCTGACAGGCAAGCTGTACGAGATAGGGAGGACAGAGCAGCTGACAGAGAGGACAGATTCAGATTCAGATTCAGATTCAGATTCCTTTATTGAGCCATTTGTGTAAACACATTGGTAATTGTTGCAGCAATACAGTGTATGCATTTTTCTTTTTTCACAGTAAACAAACACCAACACAGACAAGAAACGAAAACAGTGCAGTGGGGGATTAATCAATAAATAAAATACATATATATATATATAAAGTGAAGTGTGCAGAGATCCAGTACGGACTAGTGCAGTGCAGTCAATGTCATTTAGCCAGTGTCACTTGGGGGCAGAGGGGGGGGGGGGGGGGGGGGGGGTACCGAGGGGGGGGGGGGGGCCTGAGGCATTGATCAGCCTGGCGGCTGAGGGGAAGAAGCTCAGTCTGTGTCGAGCTTTCACAGCCTTTGGGATCCTCAGCCTTCTCCCAGAGGGGAGCAGGGTGAAGAGGCTGTGACCGGGGTGGGATGGGTCGGCCATGATCTTCCTCGCCCTCTTCAGCGCCCTGGAGTCGTGCAGGGACCTGAGGGAGGGCAGGGGACAGCCGATCACCCTCTCCGCGGAGCGAATCACCCGCTGCAGCTTGGCAAGATCTTTTGCCGCTGCAGCAGGGAACCAGGAGATGATGGAGTGGGTGAGGATGGACTCAATGATGGCCGTGTAGAATTGGGCCATCATGGTCCTCGGCAGTTTATACTTCTTCAACTGCCGGAGGAAGAACATCCTCCCCTGGGCCTTCTTGAGCAGGCCCGTGATGTTAAGCTCCCACTTCAAATCCCGGGAGATGGTCATGCCGAGGAATCGGCATGACTCCACGGAGGTCACCTGAGTGCCTCCCAGTATGATGGGAGGGGGCAGGGCTGCTTTCTTCCTGAAATCCACTACCATCTCCACTGTCTTTTGAGCGTTGAGCTCCAGGTTGTTGCAGCTGCACCAGCTCTGCAGCCTCTCGATCTCCCTCCTGTAGGCCGACTCATCCCCCCTGGAGATGAGACCCACCAGGGTGGTGTCGTCAGCGAATTTCAGGAGTTTGACCGAGGGGTGTAGAGAGGCACAGCTGTTTGTGTACAGGGAGAACAGTAGTGGGGATAGAACGCAGCCCTGCGGGGAACCGGTGCTGGTGGACCTAGAGCTGGAAATGCTCTTCCCCAGCCTCACCCGCTGAGACCTGTTGGACAGGAAGTCGGTAATCCACCTGCGAGTGGAGGCCGGCACCTGCAGCAGGGATAGCTGGTGCTCCAGGATGGGTGGAAGGATGGTGTTGAAGGCCGAGCTGAAGTCCACATACAGGATCCTGACATAGTTGCCCGTGTAGTCCAGATGTTCCAGCGTGTAGTGCAGAGCCATGTTCACAGCATCCTCTGTGGATCTGTTGGCTCTGTACGCGAACTGCAGCGGGTCCAGCACAGGATCTGTGATGAGCTTCAGGTGGGCCAGGACAAAGCGCTCCAGGACCTTCATGACCACAGAGGTCAGGGCGACAGGTCTGTAGTCATTAAGGCCCGTGACCTTGGCCTTCTTGGGGACGGGGATGATGGTTGAGGCCTTGAAGCATGCTGGGACGTGACACAGCTCCAGCGATGCATTAACAATGGTGGTAAACACCGGTGCGAGCTGGTCAGCGCAGTGCTTCAGGGCAGAGGGGGAGACAGAGTCCGGGCCGGCCGCCTTCCGGGGATTCTGACTGGAAAACAGCCGTTTCACCTCTCTCACACTGACAGAGAGAGGGGGGGGGGGGATGTGGGGGGGGGGGGGGCCCACTGGGGTGGGGGGATGGAGGATGTGACCGAGTGGGTGAAGGAAGAGGGCGGGGGGGAACCTCTTTCTCAAACCTACAGTAAAATGTGTTTAGCTCGTTCGCCAGGGGGAGGTTATCAGGCGCCTGTGGTGACTTTGGCTTGTAGTTTGTAATGGTCTTGAGGCCTTTCCAAACGGAGGAGGAATTCCCCTCAGAGAGCTGCTGCCGCAGTTTCTCTGAGAAGCGAAGTTTCGCCTCCCTCACCTCTTTGGCGAACTTGTACTTGGCCTGCCTGAACCGATGAGCATCACCACTGAGCCTGGCCACCTCCTTCTCCGACCTCAGCCGCCTGAGTTGGGCTGAAAACCAGGGTTTGTTGTTGTTGTAGATCTTCCTAGTGCGGAGGGGGACACACACCTCCTCGCCGAGGCTGATGAAGGATGTCACAGTGTCTGTGTAGTCATCCAAGTTGTTACCAGCCTCAGGCCCCGCCCACTCAACAAAGTCCTGGTCACAGCCTGCCCTCTCCAGCCAGGCGCGGAGACACTCGCATGCCTCACTGGACCACACTCTGAAGCTCCGCACTACAGGTTTTGATTGTTTTAATCTCTGCCTGTAGCGAGGGATCAGGTGGATGAGATGATGATCACTGTTGCCCAGTGCAGCACGGGGGACAGAATGGTAGGCCTGCCGAATAGTACAGTAGCAGTGATCCAGAGTGTTCACTCCCCGAGTTGGGCAAGTGACTTGCTGCCTGTATTTAGGGAGAGACCGGCTCAGATGAGCCTGGTTAAAATCCCCCAATACAACAACAAAACTGTCCGGGTGGTTGCGTTCAACATTCGTCAGCTGTTCGGCTAGTGTGTCTACCGCTGCGGTGACGTCAGCGTCAGGAGGAATGTAAACACAGACGAGGATGTAAGAGTTGAACTCACGGGGGGAATAGAATGGACGACAGCGGATGAAGAGGGATTCAATAGCAGAGGAACAGTGTTGGTGAATCACTGTCACATCGGAACACCAGCGATTGTTAATAAAAAACATAAGACCCCCTCCACGCGACTTACCCGCCGCCTCGAAGTCCCTGTCGGCACGAAGCGCGGAAAAGCCCTCCAGCTGTACAGCCCCGTCTGGGACTGATGGCTTCAGATGGGTCTCCACGAACGCAAAGACAGCTGTGGAGTGGAAGTCCTTGTTTCCTGCAACCAGCCACCGGAGTTCGTCCATTTTATTTGGTAAAGAGTTCACGTTTCTGAGGAATATACCGGGAAGTGGTGGCCGCGAGCCCCGTCGCCGGAGGCGAACCAGACAGCCACCTCTCCTTCCCCGTTGCCGTCTGATCCAGCGCACAGCACTGGCGAAGAACGCAGTCCCCCTGACCAGTATATCCAATAAATCCGTGGAACGGGTGAGTAGTGTTGGGAAAGTGTCCGATGGGTTTGAACACCCGATGTGCAGAAGTTCTTCTTTGGTGTAGGACGTTAGACAGGACACAGATACAACACTGAACAAACAAAACGCAGCACACTGTAGCGCCAAGGCAGCCGTGGGCGGCGCCATCTTGTTTCCGGTCACCATGACGATGATCGCCACCTGACAGAGCAGCTGAGAGAAACAGGGAAGCTGTACGAGAGAAGGAGGAAAGAGATAGAGAGCTCCAGATTACACTGAAGAGGATGGAGCTGGGGAGTGTTGGCTCTTCTTCACCCTCATCTGAAGGTGGCCATGGCAGTTTTAATGTTGGGCAACATATTGCTATGGTTCCTGTGTTTCGAGAATCTGAGGTGGAGACATTTTTTTTGAATTTTGAGCGGGTAGCGGGGGCTGCGAAGTGGCCGGAGGATCAGTGGGCACTATTAGTGCAATATAGGCTCACGGGTAGGGCTCAAGACGCATGCCAGTTTTTATCAAAGGAGGACAGCATGGTATATGAGAAAGTGAAGGGTGCTGTCTTGCGCGTATATGAACTGGTGCCGGAGGCTTATAGGCAGCCGTTTAGGGGACTAAGTAAAGCTCCCTCGCAAACACATGTCGCATTTTCCCATGAACAACGGACGGTGTTCACTCGTTGGTGTGAAGCGTGTAAGGTGGATGGACTCGAGGCTTTGAGCGAGTTAATCCTCATGGAACAATTTTAAAAATGTGTGCCCGAACACATGATAATACAGTTGGAGGAGCGAAAGGTTTCTACCCTCCAGGAAGCTGCAGTTTTGTGTGACGAGTTGGCAATGATCCACAAAAATGTTTCTGCATCACATGGTTCTGTGCGAAATGATGTGTATGTAGGAGGCGACGAGCGATCATTTCGACCACGCTCGCCTCCGTCAGAAAAGAGACATTGTAATTATTGTAGCAAGCCAGGTCATTTGGTGGCGGACTGTTATGCATTTGTGCGCGATCGGCAGAATACTGACAGGCCAGCTCAGGAACCAAAGGTGGTGGGGTTGGTTAGCACTGTCTCACGCCCTGGGCGAGGGAAACCAGACAGTTGTTTTGATCCTTTTATATCTTCTGGTTTTGTGTCACTGTCGGGTAGGGTCTGTGACCAGCGCGAGGTGAGGATCCTTCGTGATACAGGTGGTTCACAGTCCTTTATGCTGGCGGATAGATTGCCGTTAAGTGTGGAGTCGTCTTGTAATACAAGTGCTATTGTGTGCGGGATAGAGATGGGCTACACGCCCGCTCCGTTACATATGATACATGTGAGGTCAAAACTAGTCACAGGTTGTTTTCCCGTGGCGGTTCGTTCCTCTTTTCCGGTAGCCGGAATTGATTTTATCATGGGGAATGATATAGCTGGGGGGAAAGTTCTGTGCGATGCGTTGATTGAGTCAGCATCCCCACCATGCTCGCCGCCGTCTAGGAGACCGGTGGTGTGCTATTATTGTAAAGAGACAGGCCATGTGGTGAAAGGATGTCGTACGCTGAGGAAGCGACAGGACAAAAGAAAGTCAGCCCAGAAACCAAAAGGTGTGAGGGTTGATTTGATCACCCCAATGTGTTTTCTGCTTGTGTTGTCACCAAGGCACAGGACAGGGAGCGAACTCGAGTTTTGACATTGAGTGACTCTGTCGGTGGCGAGGCGGCTCTCGCCGAGGACAGGGGGCCATCTATTGGAGAGATGGAAGAGGTTACTGTATGTAGCGTTCAGGGGGAGCTGGTGGTTCCCGAACCCTCTATTGGAGAGTTGATGATGGAAGACATACCACTACCACCTGAGGTTACATTCGTCAAGCAGGGTCGCCCGAGCAATAAAGCTCTAAAGCGAGCTCTAAAGCAGTGGAGGCTGGGTGTGTAGCTGACCATGTGCATTTGACATGGTTATTTGTGAGTTAGATCTCACCCCGTTTTGGACCGGTTTGCATTCGGTGGCCGGTGTGTGCTACATGCGGTTTTCACTGACGTCACTGCGCGTCTATTGTGCATACGTGCATTGATTGTGGGTGGAGAATTTTGTTTTTGTTGTTTCTGTTTTCCCTGGTGTGTGGTACTAATCGGATGTTGGGTAATAAGTAATAATGTTTTGCTAACCCTACAGGTTCGCTCTTATGGGGGGAGGTGTGACGTACCTGGGTTGGTCATTACCATTATTACTGTATTTATGACACCTTCTGAACATCAGGTTAGTATATTTAATGTGTTGTTTTGGATATGATGTGTGTGTGTGTGAACATGAGAGTAATGCTGTCTCTTCTCTCCCTGTCAGGTGCTGCCCATCCCTACTGAAGAGTGCTGATTGCCTGATGAATGACAGCTGATGGCAATCAATCTCGAGAGGGATGGGTAGCCAAATACCTGACAGCACACACACGTCTCGGCGCGCCTCATTCTGTCAATTGCTAGCGACTAGAGATGAGTGAGGTTGCCATGGTTAACCACGGTTGTGTTTATATATATATATATTGTTGACCTATGTGCCACTTCTCTAGCTGGGTGAGTGTTATCTTGTTGGCCTCTGTGCCTGTTCCCACTGAGTGTGGACTGATATTTCACTGCCCTTTGTGCTGTTGTGTCATTCAAGTAGAGCTGTATATATATATATGTTGGTAGGCTGTATGCCGTTGCCACCTTATTTACATGTCTTGTTTGTTCTCCATTACCTTTTCCCCTTTGGGTGTGCGTGGGTTGAAATCCCCACCGATGACATCCCCTTTTTCCTTTGGGAAAAGGGCCGTGGGTTGAAACCCCCACCATACAATAAAACCTAATTTACCATTTGAAAACGTCTTTGCTTACTATCTGCCTACCCGGGACTGTTTGAGAAGCATTTTTCTACTGAGGGGGTTGTTTTTTGCTCATGTAACACCTGCCCAGATTACTATCTTGTATGGTCAATAGACCTCTGTACATGACAGTCAGCTAAATGACTAAATGTAAATGTATGTCATGTATATCTGTACTGTACACACTAAAAACAGATTGGTCAAATTTGACCCAATTTGGGTTATTCTTTACCCAATTCACTGGTCAAAAAGGGCCCGACCAGTGTGTGGGTTAATTTGACCCATTATTATTGGTTATTTAATTTGACCCATAACTTGGGTCAAATAAACAAATACTAACGACCCATTTTAAGGGTCAAAATAACCCAACCTCCAAGTTGATTTGACCCCATATTGGGTTATACCAACGACCCATTTTAAGGGTCAAAATAACCCAACTTCCAAGTTGATTTGACCCCATATTGGGTTATACCAACAACCCATTTTAAGGGTCAAAATAACCCAACTTCTAAGTTGATTTGACCCCATATTGGGTTATACAAACAACCCATTTTAAGGGTCAAAATAACCCAACCTCCTAGTTGATTTGACCCCGTATTGGGTTATACAAACGACCCATTTTAAGGGTCAAAATAGTTGCTTTGACTGAATATTGGGTTACATCAAAAGGGTCAGATAGACCCTATTCACAGCAGCCATCTTTTGAGCCAGATTGACAACGATTGGCCAACAGATGGACACAGCAACATGATTAGTTACACATGTGTCAGTCTGGTTCACAGGATGTAGGTTTACCCTACTGTGTCAAGATGGCTGCTGTGAAAAGGGCCTATTAACACAACTGCTATAGTTAGTACACTACATTAGGTTGGCACAGATGCTTGATTAAAAGGTATAACAGTCTAAATGTGCTGAAATCAATGAAAAGAACAGACCAAGGCGTAGAATACATTTTTTTTTTTTTTTTAGACTTTGACCAGTCAGCTGGTTCTTTTTCGCGTTTATCGCTTTTTCCTGGTCAAGTATGACCGACAGAAACAGGTTGAATGGGGGTATAGATGGGGGGAAAGACACTCTGAGAAAGTACGGCTTGTCCGGGAGTCGAACTCGCTACCCCAGATCCGTGACGCGCACGGTTGTCCCCGACGCCGAAATAGCGTTCGAGGTACGCGGTGAGCTACTGGAGCTCCCCGGCGTAGAATACATTTAACTTCAAAATGTATTACACTTGTTGCATACATGTCACGGCGTGTGGACATCAAAAAGTGCCTGTGCTGCCAGGCATGTGCACACATAGAGGCCAAGGGGTGCCTGAGCACCTGCCTTTTTGAGCCTCATCAAAAAAGTGCCCTTTTTGGATTTTTTTTTTTTTTTTTTTTTTTTTTTACCATTACGCATATAGACTGCCCTTCCAACTGAAAAATGTCAGGATAGAATCAAAATATTAGGTAAAGAGAGAGAGATGCCCCATATTCCATTGCAGTTTGCACGGCCTCCTCACCATGCCTCTCCGCGGACCTATATATTTTATGCATAGCGTGGGTGGTGATGATGATGATGATAGAAACCGCTGTTGAATGCTGGTATTACACTCATTGAGGGACACGAAGAAGTCAAGTCCGATGGGATTTGGGAATCTCAAATACAAATCGGGATTGGAATAAAAAATGCATTTATATTAAACAATACAGAATATACAGCACTTCTTGGGGTCTGTAGGGTAAGCACTTATTCCCTCCCCCCTGAACATTTATGGAGATGTATGGGCCTTTTAAGTCAGTGATAAAAGTGTCTTTCAAGGATAAGTGAGCTCCTGCACTGATTATTATTAATATTCAATATTTGATCACCAAAACCCCCCAAAAAGCATAAAAAGGGGGCCCCCGCCCAAAAAGGGCCCTTAAAAATCGTGCTTGCGCGCTACGCGCGCTCGGTTAATATATACACACAAGTGTAGTGCCCTTTTCAGCCTTTGAGCACCTGCCCCTCTAAAGTCCTGTGCACGTCCCTGTGTGCTGCTATAGTGCCCATGAAACACATCATGTCAAACTGATTTCCTGTTTAAATAATAAATAATACATATCGGTATGGTTTTGTACTGCTTTACTGCCCTGTTGGAACACTCCCCCAGATATTGATAGATAAAAACACATATATACTAAGGCTGTCAAAGTTAACGCGGTATTAACACGTTATCGCCACAATTTTTTTTAACTCACGATTAACTTTTAAGATTTTTTTTTACTAGACTATACTATGTTTGTTTCTGAAGTGTGTGTGTGTGTGTGTGTGAGATATAGAGAGAGAGAGGGGGGTGAGAGAGAAGGGAAGGGGCAAGAGAGAAAGAGAGCTGGGAGAGTGTGTGTGAGAGAGAGAGGGGGGTGTGTGTGATTACTCAGCCCTTGTGTGGGTGAATGTAACAAGTTCCTAACGTTTTCTTTCCCCTATTATTTCATGTACACTTTATTCATTGTTTTAATGAATTTTATTTTTTTTAAGTTATTTTGTGCATCACTCTGTTTTGAATTTGATGCAAATTTGCAATGCATGAGGGTCATCCTTTTGTGTTAAAAAGCTGCATAACGAAAGCATTTGTTGACTCGCATGTTGATAAGAGAGTATTAAAACTTGGAACTTGAAAAAGATCCGTTTAAGGTAGAAAAAAAGGTAGAAAAAAAGAAAAAAAATTGATTAATTTGGACAATCATGCGATTAATCGTGTTAAATATTTTAATCGATTGACAGCACTAATATATACATATAGAAATACGGGACTTAGCGGCTACCCATCTCCCTCCTCCTCCATCTCTTCCCCCACCTTCCCTCCTCCTACTTCACCTCCTCACTACGCCATCTCCTCTCCTTATACTCCTCCTCCTCCTCTCCTCCACCTTCCCTCCTGCTACTTCACCTATTCCACCTCCTCCTCATTTGTAAGTTTTGCGTTACGTACGGCTGTCCTTAAGAATGCTACATGCTTGGACTCTGGTCCCTCAATATTATATATAACGTGCTGGAGAAACTCACATGCATGAACACACTGCCTGGGGTACTTTATGTCAAATACATAAAATGCTTTAAAACACGTATCAACTGCCCCGAGCATTGTGCTTTCAGGGTGTGCCCGACCTGCATAGATCACGAATGCCTGAGCACAACATGTGTGTGGTTCTCCCAGCACCAAAACCGAGGGAGAGGGTCTTGCCTGCTGGAGGTACTCCACCATATTTGTCCCAACCTAAAACAAGCACATAAGCAAAGAAAGAATGTTAAATACAGGTGAATCTTGGGTTGACAGCAAATCATAAGCAAGATAACAGGTTTATACCAACTATACAAGGGAGCTAAATTAAATCAAGTTTTTTTTCTCATGCCAATGGAACGTGCAATGACATTTTGAAGTGCTCAAAACAGTGGTTTTAACTCGTCTTTGTAAATGAGGGAAACCTCAATGCCTTTTTGAGTTTAAATAGAGGTTATGGGGGCCTGGGGGACTTTGGTTGTCAGACCTTGGCTTGGTGGTGGTGCAACCAAACTATGTGGGTGCAACCTATAGGCTCTCTGAAGCAGCAGATAGGCTCTCTGAAGCAGCAGATAGGCTCTCTGAAGCATCAGATAGGCTCTCTGAAGCAGTTAGGCTCTCTGAAGCAGCAGATAGGCTCTCTGAAGCAGCAGTTAGGCTCTCTGAAGCAGCAGTTAGGCTCTCTGAAGCAGCAGATAGGCTCTCTGAAGCAGCAGATAGGCTCTCTGAAGCAGCAGATAGGCTCTCTGAAGCAGCAGATAGGCTCTCTGAAGCAGTTAGGCTCTCTGAAGCAGTTAGGCTCTCTGAAGCAGCAGATAGGCTCTCTGAAGCAGCAGTTAGGCTCTCTGAAGCAGCAGATAGGCTCTCTGAAGCAGCAGTTTGGCTCTCTACAGCAGATATGCTCTCTGAAGCAGCAGTTAGGCTCTCTGAAGCAGCAGTTAGGCTCTCTGAAGCAGCAGTTAGGCTCTCTGAAGCAGCAGATAGGCTCTCTGAAGCAACAGATAGGCTCTCTGAAGCAGCAGATAGGCTCTCTGAAGCAGCAGTTAGGCACTCTGAAGCAGTTAGGCTCTCTGAAGCAGCAGATAGGCTCTCTGAAGCAGCAGATAGGCTCTCTGAAGCAGCAGTTAGGCTCTCTGAAGCAGCAGTTAGGCTCTCTGAAGCAGCAGATAGGCTCTCTGAAGCAGCAGATAGGCTCTCTGAAGCAGCAGATAGGCTCTCTGAAGCAGTTAGGCTCTCTGAAGCAGTTAGGCTCTCTGAAGTAGCAGATAGGCTCTCTGAAGCAGCAGTTAGGCTCTCTGAAGCAGCAGATAGGCTCTCTGAAGCAGCAGTTTGGCTCTCTACAGCAGATAGGCTCTCTGAAGCAGCAGTTAGGCTCTCTGAAGCAGCAGTTAGGCTCTCTGAAGCAGCAGATAAGCTCTCTGAAGCAGCAGATAGGCTCTCTGAAGCAACAGATAGGCTCTCTGAAGCAGCAGATAGGCTCTCTGAAGCAGCAGTTAGGCACTCTGAAGCAGTTAGGCTCTCTGAAGCAGCAGATAGGCTCTCTGAAGCAGCAGATAGGCTCTCTGAAGCAGCAGTTAGGCTCTCTGAAGCAGCAGTTAGGCTCTCTGAAGCAGCAGATAGGCTCTCTGAAGCAGTTAGGCTCTCTGAAGCAGAAGATAGGCTCTCTGAAGCAGAAGATAGGCTCTCTGAAGCAGATAGGCTATCTGAAGCAGCAGTTAGGCTCTCTGAAGCAGCAGTTAGGCTCTCTGAAGCAGAAGTTAGGCTCTCTGAAGCAGCAGATAGGCTCTCTGAAGCAGTTAGGCTCTCTGAAGCAGCAGTTAGGCTCTCTGAAGCAGCAGATAGGCTCTCTGAAGCAGCAGTTAGACTCTCTACAGCAGATAGGCTCTCTGAAGCAGCAGTTAGGCTCTCTGAAGCAGCAGTTAGGCTATCTGAAGCAGCAGATAGGCTCTCTACAGCAGATAGGCTCTCTGAAGCAGCAGATAGGCTCTCTGAAGCAGCAGTTAGGCTCTCTACAGCAGATAGGCTCTCTGAAGCAGCAGTTAGGCTCTCTGAAGCAGCAGATAGGCTCTCTGAAGCAGCAGATAGGCTCTCTGAAGCAGATAGGCTCTCTGAAGCAGCAGATAGGCTCTCTGAAGCAGCAGTTAGGCTCTCTGAAGCAGCAGTTAGGCTCCCTGAAGCAGCAGATAGGCTCTCCGAAGCAGCAGTTAGGCTATCTGAAGCAGCAGATAGGCTCTCTGAATCAGCAGATAGGCTCTCTGAAGCAGATAGGCTCTCTGAAGCAGCAGATAGGCTCTCTGAAGCAGCAGTTAGGCTCTCTGAAGCAGCAGTTAGGCTCCCTGAAGCAGCAGATAGGCTCTCCGAAGCAGCAGTTAGGCTATCTGAAGCAGCAGATAGGCTCTCTGAAGCAGCAGATAGGCTCTCTGAAGCAGTTAGGCTCTCTGAAGCAGAAGATAGGCTCTCTGAAGCAGATAGGCTATCTGAAGCAGCAGTTAGGCTCTCTGAAGCAGCAGATAGGCTCTCTGAAGCAGATAGGCTCTCTGAAGCAGCAGATAGGCTCTCTGAAGCAGCAGATAGGCTCTCTGAAGCAGATAGGCTCTCTGAAGCAGCAGATAGTCTATCTGAAGCAGCAGTTAGGCTCTCTGAAGCAGCAGATAGGCTCACTGAAGCAGCAGTTAGGCTCTCTGAAGCAGCAGATTGGCTCTCTGAAGCAGCAGTTAGGCTCTCTGAAGCAGATAGGCTCTCTGACGCAGCAGATAGGCTCTCTGAAGCAGCAGATATGCTCTCTGAAGCAGCAGATAGGCTCTCTGAAGCAGCAGTTAGGCTCTCTGAAGCTTTCTGCTTTGCCTGCCCCGCTAAGCCAATGCGAAGGATGAGGGGGGCTGTGCTTCCTGTTCTGCCCCCTTGCAAATGGGTGTAGCATTACTGAGGGGGAGGAGCTGCGCATTATATGGCTTTTTTTGATTACCTTGCTTCCTCTAGAACTCCACCCCTCTTTTGCGAACTCCAAAAGCGGTACTGCTGGTTCTGGTGAGGGGAGGTACTGGTGGTTCTGGTGAGGGGAGGTACTGGTTCTGGTGAGGGGAGGTACTGCTGGTTCTGGTGAGGGGAGGTACTGCTGGTTCTGGTGAGGGGAGGTACTGGTGGTTCTGGTGAGGGGAGGCACTGCTGGTTCTGGTGAGGGGAGGTACTGCTGGTTCTGGTGAGGGGGGGTACTGCTGGTTCTGGTGAAGGGAGGTGCTGGTTCTGGTGAGGGGAGGTACTGCTGGTTCTGGTGAGGGGAGGTACTGCTGGTTCTGGTGAGTGGGGTACTGGTGGTGCCTCCTCATCGATATCTTGATCTGAAAGACAGAAAACAAAGAAAGACTTTTACAGTAATTTCAGTGCCATCCAGTGGCAGCAAACTACAACACAGGACCAGGCTGGCAGGACCAGAGACCAGGACAAGAACAGGATGAGAACCAAGATGAAGAACAGAATAATTTGTGTGTGCATGCATGTGTGTTGAAACCCTACTGAACAATACTGCTTAGTCATGGAAACATTTTCATGGTCAAGAAAGTACTAGCTCTTCAGCATTGAAAATATTAGCAGCCTGATTTGGTACATTAGGTGGCTGGGCCAGGGCCTGGTTGTCGTTATGTTCTCCTTGCAAGTGCTTTCTGTAAGACCGAATGAAAGAAAATGTTCTGCTACAAACTCCCTCACAACATTGGATATAAGTGGATGAAGCGTTTATATTGTGTGCTACTCGTAAATGTGAAAAGAGAGACTTGGCATCACCAGGAATTAGCCTTTTGCATTTAAAGCATGTATATGCCATCTGCCTTGATATGTTAGAACTCTTAACTTAGTGATCACTTACAAATTCTCTGTAAAGTTTTGAGAACTTGAGCCGGGGGCCTATTTTGGGGATGAGGTTCCGGATTGTTTCGTCATCTAAAAGTTGAAACGCCTCCTCATCGATATCTTTAACTGAAAGACAAAAGACAGAAAACAAAGAAATACTTTTACAGTCCAGGCAGCAAACTCCAACACAGGACCAGAGACCAGGACAAGAACAGGATGAGAACCAATATGAAGAACAGAATAATGTGTGTGCATGTGTGTTGAAACCCTATACTGCTTAGTCATGGAAACATTTTCATGGTCAAGAAAGTAAAAATGCTCACCTTTAAAACTGTCTGTGAGCTCTGGCAATTGCCACTCAATACATTTTTCTGTGACAAAGCTGTCCATCAAGACTGGCCTGAAACAAAACAGAAAGCAATGTGGAAATGAACACATCTGCAATTAATGAATGCCTCATGCCCAAGTACTCAGCCACGTGTGAACGATAGGCCAAGTACTAGCTGACATAGCAGCCTAGAATATTTAGCACTGAATTCAGGTGTAAAAAGCCTCACCACATGTCTGGCTTCCGCAGTCTACTGCTTAATTTAGTATAGGATGTTGTAAATTGATGCCCGAATCGCGGGACATTAGAGAGATGATGGAAAATGTAGACCTCAAAATGGCGCAAAATGGCGCTAAATCACAGTGTGTAGTTAGCTAGCCAACCAGCTATGTCACCGCATTGAGAGGCAGCTTTATTTTATAACAGCTTTATTACACACATATGGTTAATAAAGATATCAATCATATAACGTTACACAGTTAATCTGGTATCATTACAACCCAAAACACGGTAAAATTAGCAATAACAGTAACGTTACTAGTACTGGCTAACTAGGCCTAGCTACTAGCCAGAACCTTTGTAATACTCATAGACTTGGTCACTTTCGATAGCATGCTTGAACGGTAATGATTTGTGTCGTGTCGTGTGGCTTATTTATTAATAGAGGTTACCACATATTTTTACAAGGTTAGAGATGAACCGATTATAGAAATGAGTAGCTAAGTTGCAACTTGCGGTGGCTAGCTAGCTAGCTAGCTAGGTAACGAGTCCCAGCTAGCCACTACAGACAGACTAGCTGTGAAGAGCTAGCTAATTTAGTTCCACAACGTTCACAGTGCATGGTTAACACGACGCAATAGGCACAATGGATGGGTTGAGATATAAATACTGTGCTAACAAAACGAGATCTTACCTTGAGTCAGTGAAGTCTTTTCCGTGAAGAGGTATGTTGGACCGTGTTGACTGTGAACGTGAACATGACCCTCTGACTGACTGGAACAAAAGGCATGTACGATAGTTCCCAGTGGGGGAGGGGTGTAGCTTTGCAGATCCAGGCGGAAACACCCAGCTCTCTGACCCAACACATGGGTTATGTCTCAGAAAATTTACCCATAATTATTATAACTCACAAATTGGGTCAAAATTGGGTCAAAATTAAATCTCAATAACCCAAATAATGGTTATGCTCAGAGAATTAACCCATAATTTTAACCCAACACGATTAACCAAGAAATTGGGTTATAGAATTGACCCATCTGTTTTTAGTGTGTATGCTCTTAGGTATCATGTACTATATAAATACATGGTTCCCAAAGTTTTCAAGGCGCGACCCCCGAAATAACGTGTCAGAGAGGCTTGGAGGCTATACAGTTTCACTATTAACACTTTGATTACCACTGGTGAACATGGTAAAACGTGGTTAAATGCCAGCACCCACTTCGATGATAGCGTTGTGAACGCATAATCTCTTTTTTAAATTATGGCTATGTGTCTAATCTGCCTGTCGCTTATCAATGACTTGTTTGCAGTCAATATTGTCGAAACGGATTTATTTTTAATTTTGTTTTAATTTTAAATTTTTTTACTTTCTTTTATTTTGTGTCATAATGAACATCACGTTGCATTGATCATACAGTATATACTTGATTCACATAGGCAATGACATTTGTTACTCAGGCTCTTCCATCTTATTCAATTTGTTTTCAAAGTATTCAGCATAATCAAAATAAGCAGTATAATCCGAGTACGCCTCATAAACAACCCAGGGGAGGACAAATTATTAAAAAAAAATTATAAAAACTTTAAGGACATACAGTAGGATAAGAAACTAAAGAGTAAATAAAAAAATTATTTTACAAAAAAAACTAAATATTTAACATAAAAACAAGAAAAAAACTAAAAAAAAGAGGGAGGGAGGGGGGTCAGACTCATGCTAGTGTGTATCCAGGTACAAGGTTACAAGTGACCATCTCTGCATAAATATATCTTTTTTCAGTTGCAATTGTGCAGTCATTTCTTCCATTGTATACATCTGTCTCAATCTCTTGGTCCATTGTTTGATTGTCGGTAGTTGATTTTGTAACCATGCCATAGTTATCATTTTCCTTGCTATTAACAGTATCACTCTCAAGATGTATAACGTATCTCCATAGTATGTGCCTTTCGGTATACATCCCAAGATATAGTACGATGGATTCAGAAGTAAGTCAAGATCTAGAATGGTTTTAATTTCATTTTTGATATTCACCCAAAATGTCTGCACTTTTGGACAGTCCCAGAAAATATGAGTATGATCTCCGATCATTCCACATCCTCTCCAACATAGTGGTGAGGACCCACCAGCAAATCCGGAGAGAACTTGAGGAGTCCTAAAGTACCTGACCTTGACCTTCCAGTCAAACTCCATCCACATTGGGCTATTTGTGATTTTATGATTGCTTGAATGGCTGTCCTCCCATTCTTCATTTTCTATGATCACATTTGCTTCCAACTCCCATTTTTCTTTAATATAGGCGGTATCTCCTGGATCATCTAGTTGTAACATGTTGTAAATATTGGATATCTGCTTTCTTTCCATCAAGTTTTTTTCTATTGTGTTAATAAAGTACCGCTCCACCTTTTTTTGGCGGTCTCTTAATTGCTTCCCACTCACTGTGAGTCATTACATAGTGTCTTATTTGAAAGTATCTAAACATGTCTTTCGAAAGTAGATCAAAACATTGCTGTAGCTGTGCAAACGATTTCAAACAGTCTCCTTCTGTAACTGAGGGGTACAATTCCCTGACTGTATTACTAGATATGATACTTACTACCACTACCTTTGTACTTAATATTCGGCCACCCAGTACACGGCATAAATATATTATCATGAACACTCTCACGTAGATGAAACGGATCCAACACAAATGTACGAATTAGAAACAGGTCTTTATTTCCTACACAGCGATGGTGTGTAGAATAAGCACTTAATCACTTAATTACATTTATGAATTGAAATAGTATGCACTTTTATGGCAAGGAGTATTCGTCGGTATATCAATAGAGAATGTCCAATCTCTGAAGGCGCAGGTGGTAAATATACGACCTGGAATAGTTAAGGAATAACAGCAATGATACTTTAATGATTATACTAGATACACTAGAGGGGGTTAATCCGGTCGCTTGTAAGCCGACAGGAGTAGGAGGGGGGGGGGTAGAATCCGGCTGCCTCGTCCGGCCAAGGGTATCCCAGGTGAACCAACTGTAGTGCCGTTCAATGCGCTGGCGATCCTTGGACCACAGATGAAAGCAGGTGGACTCTTTGTGGGCCGGCTCTCTCCGGTCCACGGGGGAGAGACGTGAAGCGACCTCGTCTTGCAGAGCGTCTCCTCACCTTGCGTCCTCTCCAGGGGGGGGGGTTCCAACACACGGCAGTGTCGGGGGTCTTTATCCATAGAATAATCAAAGTATCCAAAGCATAATCCGTGCCTGGGAAGGCGGGCTGTCGTCGGTAGAATAATCCGGTATACAGGTCCACTCGCTCGTCGGCTCTGGGGCTCCTCGGGTGCAGCTTCACATAGGGTCAACCACCCTGGGTAAGCAGCCAGTCCTCTGCCCGAAACGATGGGGTACTGACCACGGTAGTATTCTCACCGCACGAAGCACTATATATTAACAGACTATTATTAACTTAATAGACTACGTCCAACTCGACGATATAGTGCCAAATATGACTATTCAAATATTAATATACACGATGTCTCAATACCGATGGTAGGCCGAACTTGGCCTTACTCCCACACGTGGCATCGCGGGGAGGCTTTACGTCTGTGACTCTATTGGAGGGTAAGAAACTGGACTGAAAAGAAAGTCCTACTTTAGTAGCGCAGTATATATACGCACTATGAACAAATAGTCCCATTAGTGGTGCGGTAGCCAAATTCCTACGCGGAACTAGGACTTGTTCGTACATGTCGAGCGGTACGTTTGAACTGGGTCTGAGGGGTATGGCAGCCTGGCACCAAGGTCTCGACCAATAGTAGAATGGAGACTATTATGGGATGTTCAGTAGGCTAGAATGGATATTCAATGCATATTGTACAAGGAATATACAAGGGATATCAGGGAATATTAGAGAATATACAAATACAATTAAATATATATATATAAATAAATATATATATTCGGTTTAATCTGGCCCTTCACAACAGCCACCCCCTGAATAGGTCCCAGACCTAATCAGTTAAACAGAGACAGATTAATCGCGTTGTCTATTTACACATAAGGGTTTGCTGTAGGGGTCAGTCAACTTCACAAAGTCATAGGGTTGTAGGGTCATGGTCATCATCGATTGTGTCTGGGAGTCGAGGCAGTTCTATGAGCCTTGCCACGGGACGGGTGTAAGTGCGACCCTGGACGAGCACTTCAGCTGCTCGGACCTTGCCGTCGGCACCGGTGATCACTTTGCTTACGCGGCCGGCCGGCCACATAGCTCTGGGCAGTGATTGATCAATAATCATGACGACTGTTCCTTCTGTCAAATTGTCTCTCTCCTTTACCCACTTCTGGCGGGTCTGTAGAGACGGTAGGTAGTGCAGTAGGAAACTGTTCCAAAACTTGTCGGCTAATACTTGGCTGTACCTCCACATTCGTCGGCCGTTCGCTTCTTCAGGCCGGTACATTGTCTGTGGTAATGTGGGATCTAGCCGCCCCATCAGGAGTGTGTTGGGGGTAACTGGGTCGATATCCGCCACATCACTGGAGACATATCCGAGGGGCTTCGAGTTAAGTACTCCCTCAATCTCCGTGAGGACTGTCATTAGGACTTCTTCCGCCACAGTCTGGGCCCCAAGTACTGCGTACAGGGCTGTCTTTATGGAGCGCACTTCTCGTTCCCAAGTGCCACCGAAGTGGGGTGCGTTTGGGGGGTTGAATTGGAAATCAACCTGTGCTGGAGCGAGGTGGGTCTTAAGTTCTGGGCCCATAGCTTGGAAGCTCTCTCTCAGCTCTCTTTCGCCGCTTTGAAGTTTGTCCCATGATCGGACAATAGGGTAGACGGTCTTCCCTTCCGTGATGTGAATCTACGGAAGGCCATAAGGAATAAGTCTGTGCTCATGGTCGGGAGAAGCTCGATGTGTATCGCTCTGGTGGTCATGCATTTGAATACAATACCCCACCGCTTCTCGGTTCCTCTTCCTTTCTTTATGTGCAGCGGGCCAAAGCAGTCCATACCCGTTGAGTGGAATGGCTTGTCACCGATTTGGAGGCGACATGGAGGAAGGTCAGCCATCCTTGGTATGCTGGGCTGCGCGCGCCACTTGCGGCAGTCTAGACATGTTCGTTGGAAGCGTCGTACCGCCTCTCTTCCTTGTAGGATCCAGTAACGACGTCTGATTTCCGCGAAGACTCTTTCTGCTCCTGCGTGATGTACATCCTCATCGTATTTCTTTATAATCAGCTCTGTGACCTTGTGTCGGCTGTTCAATACGATCGGGTATTTAATGTCATTCGGTAGATTGGGGGCTCTGCGTAGGCGACCACCCACTCTGATGAGGGTGTGAGCATCGCTCTCGGGGGCCAGATGAATTAATCTGCTGTCGGATGGGACGGGCTTTCCTCCCTGTAGACAGGCCAATTCATCGGGGAACGAGTCTCTCTGGGCTCGCTGCAGTAGAAGCAATTCTGCTTCCTCGTAGTTAGCTGCTGACATATCAGCGGGGGACTTGCACTCCGGGTGGTACCGCAGGAATGTTCTTTGTTGTGCACTCTCTATGGACGTGCAATCGTTTATGTTAGGGTCGGTGGAGGCTACGGTGCTCAATCCACAGAACACAGACTTCTTAATTTCCACCTCCTCTGGACTTGCTTCCCTCGGGATAGGCATGGGCCACTGTCCTTCCGGGAGTCTTAGGAATGCGGGGCCGTCACTGTAGACATTGCGACGGGTGAGGTCATCCAGGGGCATCCCCCGGGTGATGACGTCCGCTGGGTTCTGTTTTGTATCAACGTAGCGCCACTCTGTTTCTCCGGTTAACTCTTCGGTTAAGTCTTGAATCTCGGTGACTCTGACTCCCACGAAGACTTTGTACTTGCATGAGTCCGATTTGATCCAGGCGAGTACCGTCGTGGAATCTGACCACAGGATTGTTCTAGACACCGGTATGGTGAGCTCACGTTGGATGAGCGTGGCTAGGTGCGCTCCGGCTAGGGCTGCGCAGAGCTCTAGACGTGGGATAGATTGTTGCTTGCGTGGGGCTATTCTCGAGCGGGCGAGGACAAATGCTGTGTAGATCTCTCCCCCCTGGTCTTGGGCCCGCAAGTAGGCTACTGATCCGTATGCGACCTCTGAGGCGTCACTGAAGACGTGTAAGTCCATTTTACATGTCTCTGGCCTCACCGTGGGTGGGAAGTAGCTTCGGCGCATATTAACGCCTGGGAGTGAGTGGAGCTCCATCTCCCACTCTCTCCAGGTGGATGCAAGGTGTGCGGGAATGGGGTCGTCCCAGCCCTGGTCCTTGTCCCACAATGCTCGTACAATCATTTTTGCCCTGGTGGTGTACGGTAGAATACATCCTAGCGGGTCATATTGTCGGGCGAGTGTGGTGTACACACTCCGTCTGGTGGTCGGCGCCGCCGCCGGCCTTCCCTGCTCCGTAGTCAGGGGCTTGTGTCTGTAGTGAAGCGAATCTGTTTTGAATCGCCACACCAATCCCAGGGTCATCTCCTGGGCTTCTCCCGGGATTGTAGCCATCCAGGTCTCGCTGCTGGCTGCCTTGTCCTCGGAGGAGAGGCTGCGCAGTACTTGCGGATCGCTGCTGGCCCACTGCCTGAGATCAAAGCCGCCTTTGATCAATGAGGCGCGGAGTTTAATCAGGAGAGCCTCGGCTTCTTCCTGGGTTGCAAGGCTTTGTAGACAGTTGTCTACGTAGAAGCTGTTCTTTACGCTGTGTCGGACCTCTTCGTCCGCTGCTGGGTCCTCTGCTACATGTTTCTGTAGTGCAAATGTCGCACAGCAGGGGCTGCACGTCGTTCCGAAGGGGAGGACTTCCCATTGGTAGATGGCTGGGTGCTCATCTCCTGGCTTCTCTCTCCATAGGAACCGTAACAGGGGCTTGTCCGCCTCTACTAATCTCACCTGCAGGAACATTCCTTTAATGTCCCCGCTGATGGCCACCTTTTCCTGGCGGAAGCGGAGTAGAACGCCGAGTAGGGAGGGGCCGAGTGTGGGACCGGGCAGTAACTCTTTATTCAGATTTTGGGATCCGATCTGGTAGCTGCAGTTAAATACTATGCGGTCTTTACCGTTGTGATGGACCTTGTGGTGGGGCACGTACCACGATTCAGTGGTCTGGTCAGCCTCTTTAATGTCCATCTTTGTGACGTGTCCCGCTGTGATGAGCTTCTCAATCTCAGCGCGGTATACACTCTCTTGGGCGGGGTTCTTGGCTAAGCGCCGCTCCGTGTTCAGCAGGTACCGTTCTATGGCGTCTGTCTTGGCGTGGAAAGTAGGCATTCCTTCTCGCCGCAGGAGTGGCGTGGCGTATCTCAACACGCCGTTGACCGGGACTCTCTTGGTCCCTGTCTCGAGGAGGTGAATGGCGTAAATGTCATCTTTAGAGCGAATGTCTTTCTTTCCATTCTTAAAGGGCATTTGTTCCAAGCTCCATAGCCGCTCTACGTGTTGCAGGAGTGCGGTTTCTCCCTCTGTGACTCGGGAGTGGAGACATCTAGTGGCTGTACTTCGGTTGAGAGATTTGGCGAGCGGGCCTTGGAGAGTCCATCCCAAACGGGTCTCGACTGCTGCAGGGCAGCCTCGGGGTCCGGTATGAACCCGGTCTATCGGGACAATGAGGTCTGCATGGTCGGAGCCTATCAACAGGGTCGGCATAGCATTGTCTATGAGCGGGATCGGTAACTTGCGCAGATGTGCATATTTCTCCATCAGCTTGGCGACGGGGTATGTGTACCGCGACAGTCCTATTTCTTGGCTGGTGAAAGCGTCTGCAATCCGGTACCGTCGCTCAGGCTGGCCGCTTGCTGCGATAGAGAATGAGACATTCTCGCCCTTTATCGTCTTCAAATCTCGTCTTATTGTCCGAATTGTCATTTGGGTTTCGCTTCCCCGCAGCCCTAGCTGGGCCGCAGCGGAGGCGAGCAGCAGGGTCTTCTCTGACCCGTCATCGAGGACGGCGTAAGTGTCCAGGACTTTATTCTGGTAGCTTAGTGTCACACGCACTACTTTTAGGAGTACTCGGGCTCCACTGCTGCTGGCGGGATCGATGTACATGACGCTCGCTTTGCGGCTGGATGGTGCAGGTGAAGGGCGCCGTCTGTTACTGTCGTGAAGTATGTCCAGATGGGCTCCATCGCACTTGGTGCACCTTTTCTTTAAGCGGCATTCGGCTGCCATGTGTGAGCGCGCACAGCGAAAACAGCGCTTGTTGGACTTTATCCATTGACCTGCTTCCTCCGCGTTCAGCTTGGGGAAGGAGTCACATTGCGCTAGCCAGTGTTCTTTCTCACAGTAGGGGCACACTATCTTCCACTTCTCCATTCTGGAGGGGGTACTGTGGCTCCTGCTGCTCGGTACTGACTCCGATTGGTGCATCACAGTCACCGATCTTCTTCCATCATTTAGTCGTCTGGTTCCTTCTCTGGAGCCAGGGGTGCTCCGTCCGAATGTATCTAGCCGTAGGCTGCTGACTTCTCTCGCCAGGAAGTCCGCCAGATCGAGGAGGTTCGGTTCGGGGCCATTCGGGTCTCTGTGGTCCCTCTGCCGCCTAAAGCGCTCCTGACGAGCGGGCGGCAGCTTCTCCAGAATCCTTTCCACATTTGAGTTGGCGTAAAGTTCATACTTCCCCTTCTCTCTTTGCGCTCCCAACATCCCTACCAGGGACTGCACTCTGATGGACAGGTCGTCCAGTACTCGATTGTCTATTGCTGGGGGTAAGCGGTCGATGTGTCGGATCTCCTGGATCACGTAATCCCATATGCGCCCATACCTCTGGTCCAATGCTACCAGCGCTGCTGTGTATGGGGTGGTGGAAGTCGCGTAGGCGAGCGCTATATTATGTGCGCGGGGCACCTTTAAGTGCTGCAGTAGGATGGCGTATTTGTGGCGTTCATCCAATACATCCACCAACATGGTCTCCAGACACATGCGGAGTTCTGTATACTGGGCCCGGTTCTCTTGGGTGAAGTCGGGTACCATAGGCGTGCCAATGTATGACGCTGACTGTGGATACATCGGCGAGCGTTGGGGGAGAGGCCTCCTAGGCGAGTCTCCTCCCGCTCCTTGGTATGGGCTGGTACCGGCAGTGTACCATGGCCCGCTTGTCCAGGTGCTGTTCCTCGGTGCGGGTCGTGCGTCGTGCTCACCCGTGTATAGAGTCGGGGGTCTGTAGCGCAGCTCCGCGGGAGTATAGCCTGGGCTGTACCGGACCTCCTGGTCCGGTAGAGTACTGTGCTGTCTTCGGGCGTGGTTCTCCTCCTCTTCCTCTTCGTCTTCAGTTAGGTCATCCAGTGCTTGTAGTCTCTGGTTTAGCCTCTCCACAGGATATGCTGCTCCTTCCCGGTTGCTAGGTCTCGCTTGGACCGGTGGGGGGAGGTGGTCTGTGGGGGGTATAGACCTCGTCTGTTGGTCAAGTTCAGGGTTGTTTACTCGGCTAGGGGATGCCGCCCTGGAGGTGTGTCTAGACGAGTTCCTGGAGCCTCTGGCGGAGGGAGAGGGTGTTGTCCGTCTGATCAGCTGTTCTATTAGTTGCGACTGCTGTCTGTCGCGCGCTGCGTCCCGTTGAGCACCGGCTCGTTCTCTGGCCACATTCTCTTCCATCTGAATGCGTCTTATTTCCAGGCGTATGTGCTCTTCTTCGCTCCGTTGCTGTATCTGCAATCGATCGCGTTCACCCTGGAGTCTATCGCGTTCAGTAGAGGCTTTCAGGCTGACGAGGAATGCCTGCTGTAGTGTCCTCTCTGCCTCGCTGGGAGAAGGCGGTTGTATAGGGGAGCCTTCCCTCGGGGTACTCCTTGCGGAGCCTTGGAGTTCTATCTCCACGGTGCTCTCCCCGTCTTCTTCCGTGCCGAGTTCTCTCTCGGTAGCGTTGTATTCCTCCCGGGACTCATCGGGGACTACTTCTTCAGTACTGGCGGGGTGTGAAGTCATGTCTGGTTCCCACTGGTCCCCACCGTGAACTTGGTCAGTTACATTAGAGCCCGTAGGGGCCTCTATGGTCGGGGTAGTCTGGGCGTTGGGGTTAGACATACTTTTACTTTCTATTTTTACCGCGTTTACTGTTAGTAGAAGACTAGGTTGTTGACTGACAGCGTAAGCCTCTAAGTACTGAGGGAGCCGTCGTTCGCGCTGCGGGCGTTGGTTAGGAGGATCGTTTCGTGGAGTGTTCATCATAGGCCATTTCAATATTAATAACACTATATTAATATTACACTAATTACCATCCGGCTCGAAGGACCAATTGTAACTGAGGGGTACAATTCCCTGACTGTATTACTAGATATGATACTTACTACCACTACCTTTGTACTTAATATTCGGCCACCCAGTACACGGCATAAATATATTATCATGAACACTCTCACGTAGATGAAACGGATCCAACACAAATGTACGAATTAGAAACAGGTCTTTATTTCCTACACAGCGATGGTGTGTAGAATAAGCACTTAATCACTTAATTACATTTATGAATTGAAATAGTATGCACTTTTATGGCAAGGAGTATTCGTCGGTATATCAATAGAGAATGTCCAATCTCTGAAGGCGCAGGTGGTAAATATACGACCTGGAATAGTTAAGGAATAACAGCAATGATACTTTAATGATTATACTAGATACACTAGAGGGGGTTAATCCGGTCGCTTGTAAGCCGACAGGAGTAGGAGGGGGGGGGGGGGGGGGGTAGAATCCGGCTGCCTCGTCCGGCCAAGGGTATCCCAGGTGAACCCACTGTAGTGCCGTTCAATGCGCTGGCGATCCTTGGACCACAGATGAAAGCAGGTGGACTCTTTGTGGGCCGGCTCTCTCCGGTCCACGGGGGAGAGACGTGAAGCGACCTCGTCTTGCAGAGCGTCTCCTCACCTTGCGTCCTCTCCAGGGGGGGGGGTTCCAACACACGGCAGTGTCGGGGGTCTTTATCCATAGAATAATCAAAGTATCCAAAGCATAATCCGTGCCTGGGAAGGCGGGCTGTCGTCGGTAGAATAATCCGGTATACAGGTCCACTCGCTCGTCGGCTCTGGGGCTCCTCGGGTGCAGCTTCACATAGGGTCAACCACCCTGGGTAAGCAGCCAGTCCTCTGCCCGAAACGATGGGGTACTGACCACGGTAGTATTCTCACCGCACGAAGCACTATATATTAACAGACTATTATTAACTTAATAGACTACGTCCAACTCGACGATATAGTGCCAAATATGACTATTCAAATATTAATATACACGATGTCTCAATACCGATGGTAGGCCGAACTTGGCCTTACTCCCACACGTGGCGTCGCGGGGAGGCTTTACGTCTGTGACTCTATTGGAGGGTAAGAAACTGGACTGAAAAGAAAGTCCTACTTTAGTAGCGCAGTATATATACGCACTATGAACAAATAGTCCCATTAGTGGTGCGGTAGCCAAATTCCTACGCGGAACTAGGACTTGTTCGTACATGTCGAGCGGTACGTTTGAACTGGGTCTGAGGGGTATGGCAGCCTGGCACCAAGGTCTCGACCAATAGTAGAATGGAGACTATTATGGGATGTTCAGTAGGCTAGAATGGATATTCAATGCATATCGTACAAGGAATATACAAGGGATATCAGGGAATATTAGAGAATATACTAATACAATTAAATATATATATATAAATAAATATATATATTCGGTTTAATCTGGCCCTTCACAACACCTTCCATTAATTGATTGATAGTAACCAGGCCCAAGTCCGCCCACTTTTTAAAACCCCCATCCTCCATAGCTGGCCGGAACTCTGTATTGTCTGCTATTGGCATGGCCCTAGATATTGATCGTGGACCTCCCCCCTTTTTCCTTACACTTTCCCACACCTTTAATGTATTTGTAATCCATTTGTTACCAATCTTAATTTTTTTTCCAGTATGCTTTCCCCAGGAATATTATGGATCTGAGAGGAGTCTTTGGAATTGAGTTTTGCTCAATCTGTACCCATCCGGAATCTACTGTAGGTCCTTTTGTATCCAATGCACAAGTATGCGTAATTGAGCTGCCCAGTAGTAGTTTCTTAGGTTTGGCAGACCAAGACCACCCTTGTTCTTTGGTAAACATAGTGTTTTGAGCCTTACTCTAGGTCTTTTCCTCTGCCAGATACATTTGGATAGGAGTCTATCCAACCTTTTAAAGGTAGTGGCAGGTATTGGTATAGGTAGAGACTGGAAGAGGAAAATAAGTCTAGGTAACACATTCATTCGAATTGATTCTATTCTTCCCACTAGGGAGAGAGGTAAAATGTCCCATCTGGCCATGTCTGATTTGATTTGTACAATCAACTTTTCGTAGTTTGCTTGATATAACTGATTGCTGCTGGGAGTCAGAATAATTCCTAAATACCTGAATCCGTCTCTAGCCAAATGGAAGGGTGCTATACTATTCAGATGTGTTGGCCATGTTCCCACTATCATCATGGCTTCTGATTTGGTCTCATTTATCTTACGACAGTTCGCCGTAATTTCTTAAATCCATCATTATGTTTGGAATTGATTCTAAGGGGTTTTTGATATAAAGTAAAATGTCATCAGCAAATAACGAGATCTTGTGTGTAATGCCTTTTTGGTCATCTATTCCCTGTATCTGAGGGTTTGATCTAATCATCTCCGCTAGTGGCTCTATGCCAATTGCAAATAGTAAAGGAGACAAAATGTCTCCTTGGCGTGTCCCTCTCTGTATCTCAAAGAAGTGAGAGCAGTGACCATTCACCCTTACTCTAGATTTAGGATTTTTATATAAACATTTTATCCAATCTATAAATGTGTTATTGAATCCCATACCTTTCAATGTTAGTTCAAGGTACAGCCAATCAACTCTATCGAATGCCTTCTCGGCATCTAAGCCGAGAAGCATTGATGGTTCTTTTCGAAATCCAGCCACTGTTTGCAGATTTAAAGTTCTTCTGATGTTGTTAGTACCCTGTCGACCAGTGATAAAGCCAGTTTGATCTGGGTGGATCAGTTTTATTATATGTTTCTGTATTCTTTTTTTGAGTATTCTTTTATATATTTTATATATAATATATATATTTATATAGAATACGGATTGTTTTTTAATCAGTTCATTTCCGTTTTATAGCATTTTGAAAAGCCCTCGTTTTTCAGGAAAATCTATAGATTCCGCGATAAACGGCATTTACTGGAATATATTGGCATACACAAAAACGTTGTCATTTTTCGGCCTATTTATGAATCGTTTTCAAATAAACGCTAGATTATCGATAGTATATGTGTACTTATGCACGCTATAGAAGCGATCTGAAAAGTATATTCTCTCATTTCCTGATCAGCGAGCACACACACACACACACACACACACACACACACACACACACACACACACACACACACACACACACACACACACACACACACACACACACACACACACACACACACACACACACATATGGGACACGTTGATATATCTGTGAAAAAAGCTCTGATTACCCCAAGACTGGTAAAATAGATTCCTTACCTCAGATCAGATGTTATCCAAAAAGATTATTCCAATTCCTGATCGCCATTCCAAATATCGATCGTGTTTATTGATTCAGCGCTGGGTGCTGGAAATACATAATCCACGCTGTTCTGAGGGCCGGCGATCAACTTGGGTCTTTTCAGTTGGCTTGACGGAAAAGTAAAATGAGGAAACTGCCCCCCCCCCCCCCTTCATCAGTCTAAACTAATGGGGTGCAGTTACACAGGGAGAGACGATAGGGGGCGGATCAATTGAGCTCAGAGAGACTCTGCAACACTAGTGTGAGGCTCGATTGATGAAATATGAATTCAAATCGGCAATAAGAAAAAATAAGACAAACAAACGCTATATAGCATTGCCGGCACTCAACTGGCGGCATGAACTAACGACAAAACGCGTCGCTGGCATCCAAAGTGTTAATCCGGTTTTAATCTGTTTCGGACATCATCCATACATGCATTGAATTGATTAACATTTGGTTTATACCAGTGACACCAGTCATGTTCATCACCCTCTTGGTCATCATCAGATAACAGTGCTTGAACAGATAAATGCATTTTCTCAAATGCATTCATCAAAATGTCAAAGGCTTGCAATTGCTCATTCACTTTTCTCAAGTCACGTCCACGTCATCAAATCCGTCAAACAGCGCACAATAACGTGTGAGTGACAGTGATACAATTCAACAATCCACAGATTCAGATTCGTCGTAATTCACATCCACAATCCATGCATAAAGACGCTTCAATTTCAAGGACTACAGCCCCCTCAGCATCGACGGGGCACCGGTTGAGAGAGTCAACAGCTTCAAGTACCTCGGAGCCTACATATCCGAGGACTTGACATGGACCACACACATTAACAGTGTTGTGAAGAAGGCACGACAACGCCTCTACTTCCTCAGGCGCCTAAGGAAGTTCCAAGTCAGCCAGAAGATCCTTAAGAACTTCTACTCATGTACAATAGAGAGCATCTTGACCGGCAACATCACCTCCTGGTTTGGGAATAGCACTGCACAAGACCAAAGCAGACTACAAACGCACAATTGGAGGGGGGCTCACATTTACTACAAGCGTTGCAAGGGCAAGGCTAAGAGAATCATTAAAGACTCCAGTCACCCGAACAACTGCCTCTTTGAACTGCTGCGGTCAGGCAAGCGATTCAGGAGTCTCAAGGCGAGCACAGAAAGACTCAGAAGAAGCTTCTATCCCCAGGCCATCAGGCTGCTAAACGAACAATGAATGAACACTACACAACAACAACCACCAAACGCACATAGCACACACATCCACACGCACACACTCACTTTAAACAAACACACTGTAGCACCCACTCCACACACTTATAGCACACACCCACTTTAAACAAACACACTGTAGCACCCACTCCCCACACTTTATATTTATGGATGAAGGATTGCACTACAACTCGTACACCTTATTGTAAATTGTACCTAAAATTGTACCTCATCCCATTTCTGCTTTGCACTAGATAGTACTGTACATTAGTACACTGCATAGTATTGTGTATTGTATATTATATGGTAACTCAGAACATTGTACATATGTCTATACCGAACACTGTGACCTCATTTTCTTCTTCTAAATTCATGCTATATTATGTTATTATGTTATTTGATACTATCTTGTCTAGCACAGTCTCTGGAGCGTAACAGTAAGAAGCATTTTGTATGAAAGTATTCTGTACTTCTGTATGACAACTATTAAAGAACTTGAACTTGAACTTGAATGAAACACAATCTGGGCGCTCCATTAAGCAAATACATCCACAGCAGAGAATATGAAATGAATCAGAGCCAAACGCCCGATAAGTTTCATTTATTAAAAATATCCCCGTGGAGGGTGGCTGAGTGGCGCAGTGGGCAAGGCGCTTGCCACTAACGCAGGAGATGCTGGTATCGAGCCCAGCTCTCGCCGTTGCTACCGGCTTGGTCGGCCGTCATACTAACACAATTGGCAGTGTTAGAGGATGGGAAAGCCGGTGAGTGGGGATTGGACGTTGTGGACAGCGACTCCTACAGGTCGTTGGGTGACGCCGGTACGGCGGAAACAGGAAGTATCGGGGGCAGCGTGAGCCTCCCACGCGTTACTCCTCGCCACTGAGAGTTCGAGCTGTTGCGGTGAAAAGATGCGACAGGCTGCCTCCTCGTGTACCGGAGGGGACACGTGATGCAAGGCTTCTATCCTCACTACAGCCGACCAGTTAGAGGCATAGTCTAGCAATGTTCAAGACAGGGGAGGGAAGAATTGGAAACACGAAATTGGGATGGGAGAAAAATTGAAAATGGGGAGAAAAAGTGGATACAAAAAAAATATATATATATCCCTGCAGGATTCACATTTGCAATGCTCCGTTATTAAAATAACCACATAGTGTCTGTCGCGACTCGCGAGCGCCGTATAGCTATGACTTATTTAGGACAAAGTAAATCCATAGGCTGAATATGATTTATTATCAGCATTTTAGGTCTATTATTTTACATTTCAAAAGCCCCCTCTAGAAAAACGAAGCACAAAAACATAATTCATAATCTGTGAGGAAGGGAGCTGGCATTTATTTGCGAGGGCGTGGCCAGTTTATCCAGCTAACTGAATTAAACTCTGCGCTGGAGCATGTTCAAACTTTTTGATCTGTTGCCATAGTGATTTAGACAAACGCGCGTCGGGGAACCGAAAAGTCTAGCTTATGTCAAGTTATCCTGAAAATTATCCGGCTAACTCAGTTAGCCAGGTACGAGGAACAGGGCCGATCTATAGGCTGATGTAGCAGCTAATATCACTATGTCTTCTCTCCTGATCATCTGATCTATAGGCTGATGTAGCAGCTGATATCACTATGTAGCAGCTTATATCCCTATGTAGCAGCTGATATCACTATGTAGCAGCTGATATCACTATGTAGCAGCTGATATCACTATGTAGCAGCTGATATCACTATGTAGCAGCTGATATCACTAGCTGATATCACTATGTAGCAGCTGATATCACTATGTAGCAGCTGATATCCCTATGTAGCAGCTGATAACACCATGTCTTTTCTCCTGCAGGTGCTCTGCACTAAGGATCAGTATGTGTATTACGGCAGATACATGGAGTCAGTCAGGTTGAAGTGGGACAAGAACTTCAGTCTAGACATGGTAAGAATCACACTGATTTCATATAATAATAATAATAATAATAATAATAATAATAATAATAATAATAATAATAATAATAATAATAATAATAATAATAATAATAATAATAATAATAATAATAATAATAATAATAATAATAATAATAATAATAATAATAATAATAATAATAATAATAATAATAATAATAATAATAATAATAATAATAATAATAATAATAATAATAATAATAATAATAATAATAATAATAATAATAATAATAATAATAATAATAATAATAATAATAATAATAATAATAATAATAATAATAATCAGAAGAAAGGTTAGCCAGACGTGTTACATTTCTCAGGAAAAATGTTATGTGTGCTTGTTTTAAAAGTGCTTAAGGTATTCTTGAATAATCCCTCTGTGGACCACAAGTATTATAAATATCATAAAGTAAAATTTATTCTCAAACGTGAAGATGCAGTCAGAGTATCTCAGGGCCCTGTTCCTCGTACCTGGCTAACTGAGTTAGCCGGATAATTTTCAGGATAACTTGACTTAAACTAGACCTTTCAGTTCCCCGACGTGCGATTTTCTAAATCACTATGGCAACAGATCAAAAAGTTTGAACCTGGTCGAGGGCAGGGTTTAGTTCAGTTAGCTGGATAAACCATGGCCACGCCCTCGCAAAGAAATGCCAGCTCCCTTCCTGAAATAATTCTCACAGTCTAGATCCCATTATACCATTCTGAATTATGTTTTTGTGCTTCGTTTTTCTAGAGGGGGCTTTTGAAATGTAAAATAATATACCTGAAATGCTGATAATAAATCATATTCAGCCTATGTATTTACTTTGTTCTAAATAATGCACGTCATATATAAGGCGCCCACGACGTGCGATATACACACTATGTGGTTATTTTAATAACGTCGGAGCATTGCAAATGTGAATCCTGTGCGGATGTTTTTAATGAATGAAACATATCGGGCGTTTGGCTCTGATTAGTTTCATATTCTCGGCTGTGGCTGTATTTGTGCCCGGATTGTGTTTCATTCAAGCATAAATTGAAGAGTCTTCATGCGTGGATTGTGGATATGAATTACGACGAATCTGAATATGTGGATTGTTGAATTGTGTCACTCATGGCCGCCTAGTTATAGTTGAAAGTGGGGGTGCAAGATTATTAAGTGACAGGCAAGGGGTGGTTTGTAGGGGGTCCGGCACGACCCCCTCACGGCAGATTTTTTTTAATTTAATGAACACCTGTATGTGCAATTTCCTGCAATATAGAGCCTTCAATCTTGACCAATAAAGCTGCTCTTTTCACTATAAAACTCAGTTTATATTGCAGTATGATAGCCAATTACTACAATAATAATAATAATAATAATAATAATAATAATAATAATAATAATAATAATAATAATAATAATAATAATAATAATAATAATAATAATAATAATAATAATAATAATAATAATAATAATAATAATAATAATAATATATATATATATATATATATATATATATATATATATATATATATATATATATATATATATATATATATATATATATATATATATATATATATACTGTATATATTGTAAATGTATTTTTTGCTTTTATTTTAATTAAATCAATCTCCTTTCAAATAGGCCAAGTTTTTAATAAGAAAGAGAAAAAAGATATATTTCCATCTCTTTCTCTCCTTCTCTGCCTCCTCCCTGAGTCTGCACAGTCACCATATCATTCTACATTAAGGAGAGCAATACACTTATGAATACACTGAACATCATTATGAAACATTTCTATTAGCATTTCACCTCTTTCTTATGAAAAATGTTCAACTAGTCTAACGGCGGGATCCACAAAGAATGGATTGCACGGTGCTAATTGCACCCTTACTTACAATTCATTATGAATTGAAAATGGGGGACCCTGATGTAAACAAGACGAAAGTCTTTCTCTGGTTTGCATCCCCTTAACAATTGTGTGTATTGAGCCATACTGTACTGTACCCATTCTGCAATCTGTTATTGATTGATTAAAAATGTTATTAACATATTGCAGAATTGCCCTTTACGTCTTTGAGCTATTAGGATACTAGGGTTCTTACTTTGTGTTTTGGTGGACTGAAAAATGCTCTGATATCTGTATTCTTTCTTTTTTCTGCCATGTTACCTGGTTGGCTGGATACACACACACACACACACACACACACACACACACACACACACACACACACACACACACACACACACACACACACACACACACACACACACACACACACACACACACACACACACACACACACACACACACACACACACACACACACACACACACACACACACACACACACACACACACGTGTGCAGGTTATTTACTGGAGATGGGCTTCTATCATATTATCTTCTATCATTCTATAATTCATTCTTCTTTTATTTTCATTTCAGGTATTGTACCTTAAGATAATTGAAAATATTGATTTACCGTAAATCAAATATAGGACGGGTCTTCTATTTACCTCAGCTGCAAAGAGCACCAGGCCTTTAGAGGCTTATATAAGAGGCAGGCCTTAATTTAAAAAAATGACACTCATGGACATAATCCCTTCATTTTCAGACTTTTATTGCATTATTATTATTATTATTATTATTATTATTATTATTATTATTATTATTATTATTATTATTATTATTATTATTATTATTATTATTATTATTATTATTATTATTATTATTATTATGATTATTATTATTATTATTATTATGATTATTATTATTATTATTATTATTATTATTATTATTATTATTATTATTATTATTATTATTATTATTATTATTATTATTATTATTATTATTATTATTATTATTATTATTATTATTATTATTATTATTATTATTATTATATTTTTAATACGTACATTGTCTGTCTACATTTATTTAGACTAGCATTGGTATTTAAATATTGAGTGCATTTGAGTAATTGTGGGATTAACGTAATTCACACACTGAAGTTGGAGCTGTCTAAAGGTTGCGGTGTCCGGGGACGGTTTAGCGTGTGGTACCTTCTCGACTTCCTCAGTCGAATCGAGTTGTTGACATGCAGTAGCTTTAGCTACTAACATTATCATAGCATCATGGTCTGTAATGTGTCAACTGGACAACGCCAGCCTCGTCTGCCATATAGATAGCGAACGTTAACGTTTGCAAACGAAGTCAACGTCATCCAGCTGACACCACATATCTAGATATTATGACAACGTTAGCTAGCGGCTAGCGCTAAAACTCGAGGGAAACGTTAATGTACCTCCACTATTAGAGGATTTACGGTATGACCAGATGCCATTTCGGGACCGGTACGGGTGGAACACTTTTATTGTATTGAGTGGTAGAAGTTCTACCACTCAATAGTAAAGACATGTCTAACATAATCATTTGTTTGAACAACTTACTGGAAAAGTCTGCCACCAATGACACACTCGGTGGCCTGTGATATTTACACTCAGCCTACTTGCAGCATGCGCCACTGACTGCTGTGGGAGGCAGTTGATCAAACCATTAAAATGTGGGGGGGCAGGGGGGTCACAATCTTTGGAAACTTAAAAACTTGCTATTAAGTGTCATTGCGTATTATTAATTTGATTGAAATTACGTAGTTATGGTTACATTTATATATTGGGGCGGGACATATCATATTTTTCATATGATCAAAAAGTGGGGGTGCAAAAGCACACGTTTGCTCCCCCAAGTTCAGTTGTGGGGGTGCAGCTGCTCCACTTGCTCCATTGCTCAGGCGCCGTGGTGTCACTCACACGTTATTGTGATATTGTAACTGGAATTAAAATGTTTGAGGAGATGCGCTGTTTGACGGATTTGATGACGTGGATGTGACTTGAGAAAATGAATGAGCAATTGCAAGCCTTTGACGTTTTGATGAATGCATTTGAGAAAATGCATTTATCTGTTCAAGCACTGTTAGTGTTATCTGATGATGAACAAGAAGGTGATTAACGTGACTGGTGTCACTGGTATAAACCAAAGGTTAATTAATTCAATGCATGTATGGATCAGTGGCGTTGTTAGCCCTGGGCTTCCGGGGCTTTAGCCCCGGATGTTTTTCTCCTAACCCCGGATCTTAAATAAAAGAATACGTTTTTTTTTTTTAAATGTATTAAAAAAGAAAAATTTAGATGGCAGCATCCCCATTGTCTGTGCTGAATGTTTGTTAGTGTTTGGTATTTTTTGTTGGTTTTTAGTACTTTTAAACATCAATTTTTAGTAAGTAGTAGTTTTCATTTGATCCTATATTTTTTATATATTATATATTATTATCATCCAGGAGGGAAAAGACACTTTGGATAGAAGGGACTAGGGATGGGTATCGTTAGGATTTTATTGATACTACTACTCTTATCGATACTGCTTAACGGTTCGTAGGCCTGCCACGATAACACATTTTGCTGGGCGATTAATTGCCCCCGAAAATATCGCGATAAGCGATATTATTGCAACCGGTTAGAGAATTTTTTTTGAGAAATGTATTTCCCAAAACTTTTATTTTGAAGCCCACCGCTCCGTCTTTTCCGTTGTTTTAGACTTTTATTTTGAAGCCCACCGACCGGACCGGAAGTATTGTTGTGATTATCCTAAGCAGAACCTATTAGCCGACAACTTGTCTCGTCCGGTTCTGTTTTTGAGCTAATGATAAAACAAATTGTTGGTGAACAACTAACTTTAGGTTAGTTTTAACGTTAGCTACTAACGTTAGATGCAGCTACTACAGGCAATCAACGATGAGGAGGAAGCGTCAAAGCAGTATATAATAGAATAGCTGTGGTGCGTAAGCACTGCAGCACGACTCGAAACTACCGGAGTGTTATAATAAATTAATTCATGTTTAACTTGTCCCCGTGTCCAGTCCTTTGACTAGCCCCACCCGTTCATTGTTTTTTTTTTTTTTTTGGTCTTTTTCCCCCTCCATTTTCCTCCGATTTTCTCCCATCCCAATGTTAGTCGTATGCCAATTCCCAGTCCCTTCCTGGTCGCTGCGCACTTACCCCCCACAGTCAGATCATCTGGGAGAGTGGAGGCTACCACGTGCTTCCTCCGACACACGTCCAGCCAATCACCGCTTCTTTTCACCTGGCAGCGCGGATTCTCATCGAGAGGGCGTAGCGTGTGGGAGGACCACACTATCCCCCTCAAGTCATATCCGCGCTTAGCAGGCGCCCCGACCGAACTGTAGGAGTCGCTGTTTACAACGACCCGGACCCACCCCGCCAGCTTCTCCCACCCTCCAATACAGCCAATTGTATTGGTGCAGACGGCCAGCCAAGCTGGTGACAACCCCGGAGCTGTGAGCTGGATTCGAACAGGCGAATCCAGCTCACAGCTCCGGGGTTGGTGACGAACGCAATCTCCGCTCGGCCACCTAGCCGCCTCCCACCCGTTCATTGTAAACAATGATGCATGTAATTGTATTAACGTTATTCTGTGTTGTACTTGAAGCTATGCTATACGTTGTATTTCGTTTGTTAGCTATTTAGCTAATGTTGTTAGCATGGAATGAGAATCAAAGCTCTATCTTTCATCTTTATTTAGCAGTCCAGTTTCTCCGGGCAGTAGCGAGTAACTACTTGGGTCTAAAAATAGCTAACGTTACACTACAAATAATGCTACTTGGTTAAAAGGAGCAACACTATTGAGAAATGTAGTTAAGCTATGTGGCATTACCCCACGGAGCTCCCGTGCTGTACTCTAGTAACGTCAGCGGCCCGCCTCCCAACACGGACAGTGACTGACAAGGGGCACTGGTTCCGCCTCATTAAAACAAACGCGCAAATAGCAATTAATCGCGCCCGTCAAAATCATTGCATTCATTTTAATTATCGCAGCAATTAATCGATTTATTGCTTATCGCGGCAGGCCTAACGGTTCGGTACTTTATCGATACTCTTATCGGTTATTTTTTATTTAGCAAAAAAAAAAAATGTAATAATTAAGAACAGAATCGACATTGCTTTATTATTCTTTTATATAACTATATTACTGCACATGGCAACTTTTTTATCAATTAATACAAGCAGTCAGATAAATTAACTATTTTGGGACTTTCTATTTTATTTAGAAGTTCTTAAATCAGAATGTCCCACCCAATACCCAGCTGTTAAAAACGGTTCAATACTCCATGTTATTAGTCTTGGTGCTCTCCGGGTTCTGTTTACGGTTTGCATTTTGAGCGTGTAAGCTTGCCGTAGGCGATGATGTCATGCTCTAACGTCAACACAGGAAGAGTTTTAACAAACGGTGGTGGAAACTGGATGCTGATATAAAGAAACAAATAACCAATAAATATGAAGTTATATTTGAACCAAGAGTTTTAACAAACGGTGGTGGAAACTGGATGCTGATATAAAGAAACAAATAACCAATAAATATGAAGTTATATTTGAACCTCTGTTGTCAAGCCTTGTCAATATAACCCACCCCCTTTTCTCACAAATGGAACTGGTGTCGTGGAGTCTGCTTTGAGGGTTTTCCAGAGTTATCGGCTAACGCTAGTTAGCTAACGCTAGTTAGCTTAGCCTATGTATTACTAGTTAGCAGCTAACATTGCTTGCATCAATTATATTGCATGTCATTGATCTACCGGTCGATCACGGCCGACTGGTTGGGCACCACTGGTCTATAGAAATAAATGCATTCGAACAAGAAACCAATGTATAGTAGACATAGCAATGGCAAAAAAAGTTGAGTGTGAGTAATAATGGCTCGCTGCGGCTCGCTTCTCGTGCAGAGACAGAGAGAGGAGAGATAGTTTGCAACGTTTAAATTCCTCGGAAAAAAAACTCATAGTAATAATAATTTCTAGAGTATCAATAGCAGTACCGATAACCAGGGGCGTAACTATGGGGGGGGGTGGGTGCCCGGGAAATGTCCCCTGCATGATTTCAGAATGCACTTATTGTCCCCCCCACGTTTTACCGTCCCAAGATAATACATGCACGCGACCGCGCGGCCAGCACTGTGACTCGCTACAGTACTCGTCTTTGCATAATAATAGCGTACATGTAGTACATGTAGTGATTGTTAATTGTACATAATTCACCCACGGAACTATTGTTAGGAACAAGAGTTCCGCCCGAACATTATACCTGGTGGCACTACCTGCCATCACAGGTCAGTCGACTGCAAGCAACGTAGTTGCGAGCGAACGCTTGCAAAAATGTGTTAAAAAAAAAAAAAAAACTTCTTCTGATAGCTTCTTTGCAACGGGGAAATACCAACTGATGAGCCAGAAGAGGAGCCTACGACCTATAAAGCTTCTTTTAATAAACAGGAGTCATACTTAAAATATGGGTTTATCGCAACAGGTGACTCTCGCGTGTTGACATGGCAACACGAGGTAATGACGCAACTGTGTTCAAGTCGCAGAAGATAAAGTAGTTGCATTCAACGCAAGTGGACATTTGACATGTTTAAAAGTTGGGATTTTGGAGGATCCGAAACAATGGGCAGGGCTGCATTATGGTGAGTTGTGTTTTAATAATAATAATAATAATAATACATTCGATTTATAATACACCCGCCAAGGTGCTGCAAATCAAATGCCCACCCTACTGATTTGTTCATGTGTTATAATAATAATAATAATAATACATTCGATTTATAATGTGAGCACCTGCATTAAAATCAAATGACTGATCTGTTCATGTGTTATGCACCCGAGAGGCACTTTATAATAGAAAAAAGACAGTGCAAACATGTATATGTCGCTTACAGTTTATTATGCCTATGCAGCTCGTTTATTTTGACAGAGTTAAACATTTTTCACTATCATTATATTAAATTAGCGGCCAAGCCCTGGCTCCATGATGACCACCTCTTACAAGAGGCGCCACCGCCTGGGAAAATGCGTATTGCACACCTGCTATTAGAAAAATAAAATTACCCTACCCCCCCCCCCCCCTGCGACGTCACTGACCACACCCCCTAATCTGTCCCCCGCACCACTAGCAACAGAGTTACGCCACTGCCGATAACGTCGGAGCTTATCAATACTCTGTTTTTTTCAAATTTAGTACCGGTTCCCGTTTAGAACTTAGTAGGGACTGCATCTCTGCCTGTCCTGGCCAGGAAACACTTTGCAACTGTGATCTCCTCTGGCAGGAGGAGGAAAAGACCCAAAAATCAAACTTTTTTTATGAGAAGACTGAAACATATGTATATAATGAAACACACAATACAGTTTTTTTTTCGGGGGCAGCTGAGTGGTGCAGTGGGCAAGGCGCTCGCCACTAACGCAGGAGATGCTGGTATCGAGCCCAGCGCTCTGCGTTGCTACCGGCTTGGCCAGCCGTCATACTAACACAATTGGCAGTGTTAGAGGGTTGGAAAGCCGGTGGGTGGGGATTGGACGTTGTGGACAGCAACTCCTACAGGTCGGTTGGGTGACACCGGTGTGGCCGAAACAGGAAGTATCGGGGGCAGCGTGAGCCTCCTACACGTTACTCCTCGCCACTGAGAGTTCGAGCTGCTACGGTGAAAAGATGCGACAGGCGGCCTCCTCGTGTACCGGAGGGGACACGTGATGCAAGGCTTCTATCCTCACTACAGCCGACCAGTGGGAGGCATAGTCTAGCAACGTTCAAGACAGGGGAGGGAAAGAATTGGAAATACGAAATTGGGATGGGAGAAAAATTGAAAATGGGGAGAAAAAGTGGATATAAAAAAAAGCAACACAGTTTTTTTTCCGATCGCTTAAGCGCGATTTTGAAAAGAGAGCCCGGTGTTTCAAAACACTACACACAATTAGCATAACCACACACACAATTATCAGAACACCTCAGATCCTTTGCTAAATTAAACACTTGTCAAAACTATACACTAATTTATAAAAACTACATTTTGTTACCATATGAAACACACGTTTCATATGACTTCATTCTGTTTGAACCAGTTACAGTTGGAGGTGTCATCACCTCTGTACTGGTGGAGGAGGTGGGAGGAGCTGGAGGTGTCATCACCTCTGTATTGTTGGAGGAGGTGGGAGAAGCTGGAGGTGTCATCCCCTCTGTATTGGTGGAGGAGGTGGGAGAAGCTGGAGGTGTCATCACCTCTGTATTGGTGGAGGAGGTGGGAGAAGCTGGAGGTGTCATCACCTCTGTATTGGTGCAGGGGGTGTAGGAGGTGTAGGAGGTGTAGGAGGGAGGTGCCTCAGGTCTCCGGGTTCTGTTTACGGTTTGCATTTTGAGCGTGTAAGCTTGCCGTAGGCGATGATGTCATGCTCTAACATCAACACAGGAAGAGTTTTAACAAACGGTGGTGGAAACTGGATGCTGATATAAAGAAACAAATAACCAATAAATATGAAGTTATATTTGAACCTCTGTTGTCAAGCCTTGTCAATATAACCCACCCCCTTTTCTCACAAATGGAACTGGTGTCGTGGAGTCTGCTTTGAGGGTTTTCCAGAGTTATCGGCTAACGCTAGTTAGCTAACGCTAGTTAGCTTAGCCTATGTATTACTAGTTAGCAGCTAACATTGCTTGCATCAATTATATTGCATGTCATTGATCTACCGGTCGATCACGGCCGACTGGTTGGGCACCACTGGTCTATAGAAATAAATGCATTCGAACAAGAAACCAATGTATAGTAGACATAGCAATGGCAAAAAAAGTTGAGTGTGAGTAATAATGGCTCGCTGCGGCTCGCTTCTCGTGCAGAGACAGAGAGAGGAGAGATAGTTCGCAACGTTTAAATTCCTCGGAAAAAAAACTCATAGTAATAATAATTTCTAGAGTATCAATAGCAGTACCGATAACCAGGGGCGTAACTATGGGGGGGGGGGGTGCCCGGGAAATGTCCCCCGCATGATTTCAGAATGCACTTATTGTCCCCCCCACGTTTTTACCGTCCCAAGATAATACATGCACGCGACCGCGCGGCCAGCACTGTGACTCGCTACAGTACTCGTCTTTGCATAATAATAGCGTACATGTAGTACATGTAGTGATTGTTAATTGTACATAATTCACCCACGGAACTATTGTTAGGAACAAGAGTTCCGCCCGAACATTATACCTGGTGGCACTACCTGCCATCACAGGTCAGTCGACTGCAAGCAACGTAGTTGCGAGCGAACGCTTGCAAAAATGTGTTAAAAAAAAAAGAAAAACGTCTTTGATAGCTTCTTTGCAACGGGGAAATACCAACTGATGAGCCAGAAGAGGAGCCTACGACCTATAAAGCTTCTTTTAATAAACAGGAGTCATACTTAAAATATGGGTTTATCGCAACAGGTGACTCTCGCGTGTTGACATGGCAACACGAGGTAATGACGCAACTGTGTTCAAGTCGCAGAAGATAAAGTAGTTGCATTCAACGCAAGTGGACATTTGACATGTTTAAAAGTTGGGATTTTGGAGGATCCGAAACAATGGGCAGGGCTGCATTATGGTGAGTTGTGTTTTAATAATAATAATAATAATACATTCGATTTATAATACACCCGCCAAGGTGCTGCAAATCAAATGCCCACCCTACTGATTTGTTCATGTGTTATAATAATAATAATAATAATACATTCGATTTATAATGTGAGCACCTGCATTAAAATCAAATGACTGATCTGTTCATGTGTTATGCACCCGAGAGGCACTTTATAATAGAAAAAAGACAGTGCAAACATGTATATGTCGCTTACAGTTTATTATGCCTATGCAGCTCGTTTATTTTGACAGAGTTAAACATTTTTCACTATCATTATATTAAATTAGCGGCCAAGCCCTGGCTCCATGATGACCACCTCTTACAAGAGGCGCCACCGCCTAGGAAAATGCGTATTGCACACCTGCTATTAGAAAAATAAAATTACCCTACCCCCCCCCCCCCCTGCGACGTCACTGACCACACCCCCTAATCTGTCCCCCGCACCACTAGCAACAGAGTTACGCCACTGCCGATAACGACGGAGCTTATCAATACTCTGTTTTTTTCAAATTTAGTACCGGTTCCCGTTTAGAACTTAGTAGGGACTGCATCTCTGCCTGTCCTGGCCAGGAAACACTTTGCAACTGTGATCTCCTCTGGCAGGAGGAGGAAAAGACCCAAAAATCAAACTTTTTTTATGAGAAGACTGAAACATATGTATATAATGAAACACACAATACAGTTTTTTTTTCGGGGGCAGCTGAGTGGTGCAGTGGGCAAGGCGCTCGCCACTAACGCAGGAGATGCTGGTATCGAGCCCAGCGCTCTGCGTTGCTACCGGCTTGGCCAGCCGTCATACTAACACAATTGGCAGTGTTAGAGGGTTGGAAAGCCGGTGGGTGGGGATTGGACGTTGTGGACAGCAACTCCTACAGGTCGGTTGGGTGACACCGGTGTGGCCGAAACAGGAAGTATCGGGGGCAGCGTGAGCCTCCTACACGTTACTCCTCGCCACTGAGAGTTCGAGCTGCTACGGTGAAAAGATGCGACAGGCGGCCTCCTCGTGTACCGGAGGGGACACGTGATGCAAGGCTTCTATCCTCACTACAGCCGACCAGTGGGAGGCATAGTCTAGCAACGTTCAAGACAGGGGAGGGAAATAATTGGAAATACGAAATTGGGATGGGAGAAAAATTGAAAATGGGGAGAAAAAGTGGATATAAAAAAAAGCAACACAGTTTTTTTTCCGATCGCTTAAGCGCGATTTTGAAAAGAGAGCCCGGTGTTTCAAAACACTACACACAATTAGCATAACCACACACACAATTATCAGAACACCTCAGATCCTTTGCTAAATTAAACACTTGTCAAAACTATACACTAATTTATAAAAACTACATTTTGTTACCATATGAAACACACGTTTCATATGACTTCATTCTGTTTGAACCAGTTACAGTTGGAGGTGTCATCACCTCTGTACTGGTGGAGGAGGTGGGAGGAGCTGGAGGTGTCATCACCTCTGTATTGTTGGAGGAGGTGGGAGAAGCTGGAGGTGTCATCCCCTCTGTATTGGTGGAGGAGGTGGGAGAAGCTGGAGGTGTCATCACCTCTGTATTGGTGGAGGAGGTGGGAGAAGCTGGAGGTGTCATCACCTCTGTATTGGTGCAGGGGGTGTAGGAGGTGTAGGAGGGAGGTGCCTCAGGTCTCCGGGTTCTGTTTACGGTTTGCATTTTGAGCGTGTAAGCTTGCCGTAGGCGATGATGTCATGCTCTAACGTCAACACAGGAAGAGTTTTAACAAACGGTGGTGGAAACTGGATGCTGATATAAAGAAACAAATAACCAATAAATATGAAGTTATATTTGAACCTCTGTTGTCAAGCCTTGTCAATATAACCCACCCCCTTTTCTCACAAATGGAACTGGTGTCGTGGAGTCTGCTTTGAGGGTTTTCCAGAGTTATCGGCTAACGCTAGTTAGCTAACGCTAGTTAGCTTAGCCTATGTATTACTAGTTAGCAGCTAACATTGCTTGCATCAATTATATTGCATGTCATTGATCTACCGGTCGATCACGGCCGACTGGTTGGGCACCACTGGTCTATAGAAATAAATGCATTCGAACAAGAAACCAATGTATAGTAGACATAGCAATGGCAAAAAAAGTTGAGTGTGAGTAATAATGGCTCGCTGCGGCTCGCTTCTCGTGCAGAGACAGAGAGAGGAGAGATAGTTCGCAACGTTTAAATTCCTCGGAAAAAAAACTCATAGTAATAATAATTTCTAGAGTATCAATAGCAGTACCGATAACCAGGGGCGTAACTATGGGGGGGGGGGGGTGCCCGGGAAATGTCCCCCGCATGATTTCAGAATGCACTTATTGTCCCCCCCACGTTTTTACCGTCCCAAGATAATACATGCACGCGACCGCGCGGCCAGCACTGTGACTCGCTACAGTACTCGTCTTTGCATAATAATAGCGTACATGTAGTACATGTAGTGATTGTTAATTGTACATAATTCACCCACGGAACTATTGTTAGGAACAAGAGTTCCGCCCGAACATTATACCTGGTGGCACTACCTGCCATCACAGGTCAGTCGACTGCAAGCAACGTAGTTGCGAGCGAACGCTTGCAAAAATGTGTTAAAAAAAAAACGTCTTTGATAGCTTCTTTGCAACGGGGAAATACCAACTGATGAGCCAGAAGAGGAGCCTACGACCTATAAAGCTTCTTTTAATAAACAGGAGTCATACTTAAAATATGGGTTTATCGCAACAGGTGACTCTCGCGTGTTGACATGGCAACACGAGGTAATGACGCAACTGTGTTCAAGTCGCAGAAGATAAAGTAGTTGCATTCAACGCAAGTGGACATTTGACATGTTTAAAAGTTGGGATTTTGGAGGATCCGAAACAATGGGCAGGGCTGCATTATGGTGAGTTGTGTTTTAATAATAATAATAATAATACATTCGATTTATAATACACGCGCCAAGGTGCTGCAAATCAAATGCCCACCCTACTGATTTGTTCATGTGTTATAATAATAATAATAATAATACATTCGATTTATAATGTGAGCACCTGCATTAAAATCAAATGACTGATCTGTTCATGTGTTATGCACCCGAGAGGCACTTTATAATAGAAAAAAGACAGTGCAAACATGTATATGTCGCTTACAGTTTATTATGCCTATGCAGCTCGTTTATTTTGACAGAGTTAAACATTTTTCACTATCATTATATTAAATTAGCGGCCAAGCCCTGGCTCCATGATGACCACCTCTTACAAGAGGCGCCACCGCCTGGGAAAATGCGTATTGCACACCTGCTATTAGAAAAATAAAATTACCCTACCCCCCCCCCCCCCCCTGCGACGTCACTGACCACACCCCCTAATCTGTCCCCCGCACCACTAGCAACAGAGTTACGCCACTGCCGATAACGTCGGAGCTTATCAATACTCTGTTTTTTTCAAATTTAGTACCGGTTCCCGTTTAGAACTTAGTAGGGACTGCATCTCTGCCTGTCCTGGCCAGGAAACACTTTGCAACTGTGATCTCCTCTGGCAGTAGTTGGATATTGTAATGTGTGGCGAGGGGTTGCAGCAATTCCACTGAGAGAAACTGGTCTGAGGCTGGATAACATGCCTGTATGCCTCTCATAAGTTGTTCTCCAACTCATGAGAACCTTCTCTCAAGCTCTTGCAGCATTCTGTCAAGGACTGGATAGAACAGTCTCTGTCTCAGCTGATCTCCTGAGCTGAGGTCTGAGCTTGTGCCACAAGATGACTCAACTACATACTCGTCCATCCTTTTCTGCTTCCTCCTTTGGCTGGTAGTATGTTCCTCAATCCCAAGGCCATTACATATGGCCTTTGTCCTGTCATACATGTCCACTGCCATCTCTGAGGTGCGATAACCTTTTAGTGTGTCCTGCACTGTGCTTTTAAATAGTACAGATAGGTATTGAAGATGTGCACTTTAACGCAGCAGCACCTGGAGCCATCATACCCATGTCCAGTGTCCACTGACAAAGACATTTCCTCGGATAGTCTGGTTGGTTTGGGGTGGTGTGAAAGCTCATTCATTCTTGCAAGTGAACCCTGCTGCGGTTCATTTGAGATGTGAATGCAAAGCGGACCAAAGGCAGGAAAAGACCCAAAAATCAAACTTTTTTTTATGAGAAGACTGAAACATATGTATATAATGAAACACACAATACAGTTTTTTTTTCGGGGGCAGCTGAGTGGTGCAGTGGGCAAGGCGTTCGCCACTAACGCAGGAGATGCTGGTATCGAGCCCAGCTCTCTGCGTTGCTACCGGCTTGGCCAGCCGTCATACTAACACAATTGGCAGTGTTAGAGGGTTGGAAAGCCGGTGGGTGGGGATTGGACGTTGTGGACAGCAACTCCTACAGGTCGGTTGGGTGACACCGGTGTGGCCGAAACAGGAAGTATCGGGGGCAGCGTGAGCCTCCTACACGTTACTCCTCGCCACTGAGAGTTCGAGCTGCTACGGTGAAAAGATGCGACAGGCGGCCTCCTCGTGTACCGGAGGGGACACGTGATGCAAGGCTTCTATCCTCACTACAGCCGACCAGTGGGAGGCATAGTCTAGCAACGTTCAAGACAGGGGAGGGAAAGAATTGGAAATACGAAATTGGGATGGGAGAAAAATTGAAAATGGGGAGAAAAAGTGGATATAAAAAAAAGCAACACAGTTTTTTTTTCGATCGCTTAAGCGCGATTTTGAAAAGAGAGCCCGGTGTTTCAAAACACTACACACAATTAGCATAACCACACACACAATTATCAGAACACCTCAGATCCTTTGCTAAATTAAACACTTGTCAAAACTATACACTAATTTATAAAAACTACATTTTGTTACCATATGAAACACACGTTTCATATGACTTCATTCTGTTTGAACCAGTTACAGTTGGAGGTGTCATCACCTCTGTACTGGTGGAGGAGGTGGGAGGAGCTGGAGGTGTCATAACCTCTGTATTGGTGGAGGAGGTGGGAGAAGCTGGAGGTGTCATCACCTCTGTATTGGTGGAGGAGGTGGGAGAAGCTGGAGGTGTCATCACCTCTGTATTGGTGCAGGGGGTGTAGGAGGTGTAGGAGGTGTAGGAGGGAGGTGCCTCAGGTCGGTCAAACAGCTTCTTTACTGACAGCTTCTCGTTGGCGTGGAACTGATTCATCTGGAACAAACCATGAGATCAAAATGATTGAAGATTCTTTCAGTCATTTAATTTGTGTCACAACTTTGGAATCCGTCCAGAAGGACTCTTTCAGATCTTGGATTTCGAGCTCATTTGGGAGCATGTCGCTGGTTCGAACGGCAACAACTGCTGCAGCGAGTTCGAGTCTTGGTATTGTTGTAACTTTCGTTGGAGTAACTCTTGCCTTTCCCATTACTAGACAGCAATGGACTTCATCAGATTCGCTGATTGTTCGAAGGTAGGAACCTTCCCCGTATCCTGTGACGCTTGCATCTGCAAAGTGGTGAAGTTTGTAGCCTTTGACGTCGCCGAAATCTGAAGGTACGTAGCATCTTTGTACGTGTGTCTCGGACAAGTTGGGGAGGTCTCTGAGCCATGACTCCCACTGAGGTTTTAGGGCTTCTGGTAGTTCATCATCCCAGTCGACTTTGTCTCTGCACATCTGCTGGAGAACTTGCTTCCCGAGGAGGACGAAGGGTGCCACGAACCCCAGGGGGTCATATATGGAGGCTACTGTAGAGAGCACACCTCGTCTTGTCAGTGGATGGGGCTTTACTTGGACTCTGAACTGGAAGGTGTCGGATGTAACACACCACTCTACTCCAAGAGTTCTTTCCACATGTAGTTCTCCTAAGTCCATGTCTTCTTCCTTAACTACAGCACATTCTTCTTCTGGGATGCTTGCCATGATGCTTTTGCTGTTAGAGACAAACTTGTGCAGTCTCAACCTCCCAGTGCTGCAGAGTTCTCTTGACTCTTTGACAAGTCTTATGGCCTTGTCTTCACGTTCCACGCTTGCCAGACCGTCGTCCACGTAGAAATCCCTTTGGATGAAGCGTCTGATTTCCTTGTTGAACTGGCCTTTTCCATGCGCTGCCAGATGTTTTAGGCCGAAGTTGGCACAGCCTGGGGATGAGGCTGCCCCAAACACGTGGACCTTCATTCTGTAGACTGATGGTGTTGTATCCATTGGCCATTCACCCACCATAAGAAGCATAGATAATCTTGATCCTCTTTTCTTACTTGAAACTGGTGGAACAATTTTTCGATGTCGCACATGACTGCGACAGAGCCCTTTCGGAAGCGGCACAGGACACCAACTAGTGCATTTCTTAGGTCAGGACCAGTGAGCAGATGGTCGTTGAGGGAAGTCTCTCGGAAGCGGGCAGAACAGTCAAATACGACGCATATTTTTCCTGGTTTCTGCGGATGATACACCCCGTGGTGAGGTATGTACCAGGCCGGGCTGTTGTCTATCTCTTCCTCAGGGACTCTTTCTGCATCACCACGTGAGATGATATTCTCCATAAAGGTACAGTAGTCCTTGTAATAATTTCCATCTTTGTTCAGTCTTCTTTCGAGACCCTTCAGGCGGTGAATCGCGCTGATCTTGTTGTTAGGTAAATCTGGTCGTTCTTTTTTGAACGGCAGGGGCATCTCAAAGTGACCGTTTTCCTTCTGTGTGATGTTTTCTTTCAGCTTTGACAAGAACTTCAGGTCATCTTGTGAGATGGGATTATCTTCCTTGAACCTTGCTGAGAAGTTGGACTCTAGGACCTTTAGTATTTCTGTAGGGGTCACTTCTTTCACTTTGAGCCGATTTACATAGTGTACTTCTGTTCGAAGGTTGATTGAAGACTCAACATCCGGTGTCACTTGTTTTACTTCTATATGATGACTCGTTCCGATGGCATCTCCGAAATCAACACAGGGACTTCCACATCCCATGATGCTCCATCCTAGGTCCGTCCGTTGTGTGTAGGGCTGGTTCGATTTGCCAGATACAACTTCCCTTGGTAGAAGCGCTTGGGAGCAATTGTACCCGATGAGCAGGCCTACTTCGCAGTTCAACAGAGGTGCTATGTCTTTCTGAAGGTGCTCCAGGTAGGACCAGGACTTTGGTTTTTCTCTCGTTGGAATGTGAGCTCTGTTGACTGGGATGAACTCTCTTGTGTAGGCTGGTGGCAGGGATATCGTCTTGCCTGTATTGTAGCCACGGACTTGTAGATTACTCACTCTTAGGGAGTTTACTGTAGAGGTTGCAGTCATCGTGGTGAGTCGTAACTTGATCTGGTCTTTGTTGGCTTTCAACGTGTCGGCGACTTCCCTTAGAATGAAGGTCGAGTCGCTCTGGGAGTCCAGCAGCGTGTACACAAGGACTTCTTCTCCTGGGCAGGTTGTTGATGAGAGCCAGACTGGGATGATTGCAGAGGTGATCGCGCCAACATTACCAACGATAGCTCTGTGAGTCGTAGCCCCGGTAGTGGGTATTTCAGGAGGCGTCGATTTAGTTTCCTCAGGTCGGTCACACAGCTTCTTTACTGACAGCTTCTTTACTGACAGCTTCTCGTTGCCGTGGAACTGATTAATCTGGAACAAACCATGAGATCAAAATGATTGAAAATTCTTTCATTCATTTAATTTGTGTCACATTAAAAAATACATATTTTAACACTGTGTTGTTCAGATTAATTTGGCTCAGACAGACAGACAGACAGACAGACAGACAGACAGACAGACAGACAGACAGACAGACAGACAGACAGACAGACAGACAGACAGACAGACAGACAGACAGACAGACAGACAGACAGACAGACAGACAGACAGACAGACAGACAGACAGACAGACAGACAGACAGACAGACAGACAGACAGACAGACAGAGAAGCTCATCTACCTCATCACCTCTGTATTGGTGGACGAGGTGGGAGAAGCTGGATGTGTCATCACCTCTGTATTGGTGGAGGAGGTGCAGGCGGTGTAGGAGGTGTAGGAGGGAGGTGCCTCAGGTCGGTCACACAGCTTCTTTACTGACAGCGTCTTTACTGACAGCTGACAGCTTCTTTACTGACAGCTTCTCGTTGCCGTGGAACTGATTCATCTGGAACAAACCATGAGATCAAAATGATTGAAGATTCTTTCATTCATTTAATTTGTGTCACAGTAAAAAATACATAATTTAACACTGTGTTAAAATAGGTGGAGCTTCAACCTTCTGACTCTACCATATTGTCCTGGGTAGACTTCAGTGACTCTTGCTAGTCGCCATTCGTTGCGTGGTGTCAATTCATCTTGGAGAAGGACGATGTCGTTGACTTTAGAGTTCCTTTTGGTTTTACACCACTTCTGTCTCTGTTGTAGGTTGAGAAGATATTCCTTGCTCCATCTTTTTAGGCCGAAGTTGGCAGAGCCTGGGGACGAGGCTGCCCCAAACTGGTGGACCTTCATTCTGTAGACTGATGGTGCTGTATCCATTTGGCCATTCTCCCACCATAAGAAGCATAGATAATCTTGATCCTCTTTTCTTACTTGAAACTGGTGGACATTTTTTTGATGTCGCACATGACTGCAACAGAGCCCTTTCGGAAGCGGCACAGGACACCAACTAGTGCATTTCTTAGGTCAGGACCAGTGAGCAGATGGTCGTTGAGGGAAGTCTCTCGGAAGCGGGCAGAACAGTCAAATACGACACGTATTTTTTTCCTGGTTTCTGCGGATGATACACCCCGTGATGAGGTATGTACCAGGCCGGGCTGTTGTCTATCTCTTCCTCAGGGACTCTTTCTGCATCACCACGGGAGATGATATTCTCCATAAAGGTACAGTAGTCCTTGTAATAATTTCCATCTTTGTTCAGTCTTCTTTTGAGACCCTTCAGGCGGTGAATAGCGCTGATCTTGCTGTTAGGTAACTCTGGTCGTTCTTTTTTGAACGGCAGGGGCATCTCAAAGTGACCGTTTTCCTTCTGTGTGATGTTTTCTTTCAGCTTTGACAAGAACTTCAGGTCATCTTGTGAGATGGGATTATCTTCCTTGAACCTTGCTGAGGAGTTGGACTCTAGGACCTTTAGTATTTCTGTAGGGGTCACTTCTTTCACTTTGAGCCGATTTACATAGTGTACTTCTGTTCGAAGGTTGATTGAAGACTCAACATCCGGTGTCACTTGTTTTACTTCTATATGATGACTCGTTCCGATGGCATCTCCGAAATCAACACAGGGACTTCCACATCCCACGATGCTCCATCCTAGGTCCGTCCGTTGTGTGTAGGGCTGGTTCGATTTGCCAGATACAACTTCCCTTGGTAGAAGCGCTTGGGAGCAATTGTACCCGATGAGCAGGCCTACTTCGCAGTTCAACAGAGGTGCTATGTCTTTCTGAAGGTGCTCCAGGTAGGACCAGGACTTTGCTTTTTCTCTCGTTGGAATGTGTATACGGTATAAACGGTATGAATTTGCTCTACGGTATGGATTTTGACTATACCTTGTAACCGGTAGAGCAGCTCTAAAATAGCAATGACGTCATGTAACCACAGCGCGACTATTTCACTCGCATTTGCCCCTAAAAATAGATAGAATTAGTCATAGATAATAGATGTGTGCGAACTGGAAAAAGTTATTTAGGAGCACAGAGGCTTCGCACAGTGGGCGTGTCAACACGCAATTGTAATTTCATAATAAACACAGAAGCAAACTAGCTCTTCCGCCCTGCGTTTGAAGGCTGTGTGACAATTTCTATGTGTAATGTAAACTCTGCGACGAGTCCAATGGTCTAACATGCTTTGCATCCTCGCCATTCTGGAATGCCCACGTCGTGCTAAAACCTTATGTAATGTTAACTGTCGATTGTCGATGTACTAGTAACCTCAGCAAGCTAACGTTAGCTGGCTCCACTAGCAGCATGTCGATGTACTAGTAGCCTCAGCAAGCTAACGTTAGCTGGCTCCACTAGCAGCCTCCTCCCTCCCTCTCTCTCCCTCTCTCTCTCTGCTAACAATCCTGATTCGATTCTTGAACCTATTTAATTAAAAAGGAAGATATTGATGGACATTAGCTATAGTATAGCTCAGCAGCTGTAACAGAATAACAGCTGCCATACCAGTGTTTTACCCCTTCAAAAGCATTTATATAGACATTTTAAGATAAGTTAATATACCGTGATATATACCGTTACCGTCTATGCTTCAAATTATACAGTGATATACATTTTAGACCATACCGTACAGCCCTAGGTGGATGTGTTACGGTATTACGGTGTGTTTCCCTGGTGCCCCGGGAAAATGCATGGTGGGCATCGGCTAGCGAGATCACAGTTCTGACGGGATGCTGTCTCCCTCCCTCGGGCATGAGGGAGGGGGGCCGTGTACGTTAAAACAACAGCAGAGTATGATTGAAAAACCAAGTAGTTGGTTGATTCTGACGGTTGATTGAAGAATCAAAAGGGAGGAATGAAGGATGTATAGGTTTTTCAAGGTGTATATAGTGTGAAATATTGGTGGATGACAGCATCTACTCATAGCCAGGTCAGAGAGGTAGAGGTGGTGGAGGAGGCGGTCAGAGAGAGTCAGTGTGGTAGCAGCGAGCAGGGTGTGTGCATGCCGAGGTCGTTCAGCACATAACAACTGATAAGGACTGAGTGCAGGCAGGCAGAGAGAACTATGGAGAGAGAGGTTGACATCAATAGAACAAACGTTTAATGTGTGTTAAAGGTGAATAGCAGTTGTCATGACAACGCGTCACATAGCGACGAGAAGAGAGGCCGGGCCTGTCGTTGCTATGACTGACGTGGCACGACCACTGAGAAGGCTTTTGGAATAACAGCCAGGCCGCGATGACCACCCAGCGGGGTGAAAGGAGAGATCATTAGAATAATGAATTTAGTTTCTTCCCAAGACTTTTCAAGGACAATTACAGAATTGGTTTCCATCTGATTACAGAGGCTTTGTTTATGGAATAAACAACGTTTGTTGAAGAAAGGTATCAGGCTGTCAAGTGTCGAATTCTTATGATTACGGATTGCATTAAAGGGGAATGACCACGATGTACAGCCGGTATGAGAAGATCAAGAGATAAACACAACGCAGAAACTACACGAGCCAACAGATGAAGAGTGGATACTGGCTGATCATGGTCAAGATCTAACAGGAGGAAGACTATGGACTGGGCAGGAGCACCAGCCCTTCATCACAGAGGAGGAAGACTATGGACTGGGCAGGAGTTGAGGAGAAGCTGTCCTTGAAGCGAGTGGTTTTAACATGGATAGACTTGAAGTGCCTACCTGAGGGCAGGGGCTGAAACAGGGGGTGTGAGGGCTCCTTTGCGATGTTGCTGGCCCGGGTGGCTGTACGGGAGGTGAAGATGGAGTCCAGGGAGGGATGATTTTGGAGGCCTTATTGATGATGCACAGAAGTTTGTGAATGGAGTGTTTATGTGCAGAACCGTACCAGACTGTGATTGATGAGGTGAGTATGCTTTGGATGATGGCAGTATACGTATACACACAAACACACACGCGCACATGCACACATACAAAGCTATATATGCATGCACCTACACAATTATTTCCATATCTCAAGTATAATTAGAAGTAAGAGCAGGTTGTTTGAAGATAAGTGAAAATAGATGCCCTAAAGAGATGAAAGGAGTTACTAGATCTAAGTGAACTGGGCAGGTTGGTCCAATCAGACGGAGCTTTAAATGTAAAGGCATGTCGCACAGTTTCTTTAGAAATTCTAGGAAGAAAGAAACAAGGATCCTCGGTCTGCCTTAGACGGTATACGCTGACCTATATGGAATAAAAACTTGTTTTGAGTAAGTAGGATCATTAAAACGTATTTCAAAACAAATAGCAACCAGTGTAAATGTCTTCTGGGTTTTGGTGTTTACTGATTTAGCGACTCGTACATACAATGGTGATGGGTTCTATTAAGGATAATCTCCTACTGAGGAGAGATATGGTGGATCCATTATCTTAAAACTATGGCACCAACAGGACTCAATGAGGACTTTGACATTAGACATTATTTGTAAATTTAACTTATAGAGGGAGAGACTTTGTTTTTGCATTTTTGTTTTTGTTTGTGTTTTCAGTGGCTAGGACGGCCCCGTTCCCCGTACCTGGATAACTGAGTTAGCCGGATAACTTTCGGTCAAGCCTGACTTAAGCCGGACCTTCCCATTCCCCGACGCGCGATTGTCTAAATCACCATGACAACAGATCAAAAAGTTTGAGCCTGGTCGAGAGCAGGGTTAAGTTCAAGTTAGCCGGATGAACCATGGCCACGCCCCCGCAAAGAAGTGACAGCTTGTTTCCTGAAATGATTCTCACAGTCTAGGATCTGCATTATACCATTCTGAATTACGTTTTTGTGCTCCATTCTTCCAGAGGGGGCTTTTGAAATGTAAAATAGACCCAAAATGCTGATACTAAATTCACTTTGTCCTAAATAATGCACGTTATATATACCGTGGCGCTCGCTAGGTGCGATGTACACATTATGTGGTTATTTTAACAACGCGCAGCATTGCAAATGTGAATCCCGCGGGGATATCCTTAATGATTGAAACCTATCGCTCGTTTGGCTCTGATTCCTTTCATATTCTCCGCTGTGGATGAGGAGCGAGGAAGGAGAGGAGCGCCTGGATTTTGTTTCATTCAAGCATAAAATTGAAGTGTCTATGCGTGGATTGTGGATTTTGTGTGATATTGTAACTGGGATTAAAATGTCTGATGAGATGCGCTGTTTGACGGATTTGAGAAATTGAATGAGCCGTTGACGTCACATTAATGCATTTGAGAATAAAGAGATAAAACTTCATTCAAAAGAAAAAATATTCTAAACACGGGTCTCTCGTTCATTAATGTATAAACAATGAATTTATCCCATCTGGCACAGTGGCGCAGCGGTAGTGCTCAATCCTGGCAACCGGGCGACTGGTGTTCGAAACCCCGCGTTTCCAATATCATTTTTTGGAATATAATATTAATGATTATACGCAAAAGTAGCCTAGTTTTAAGTTAAAATATTATAAATCTACATGCATTGAGGATGTCATTCTTTATATAGCTCTCAACGTGCACCAAATTGAATTATTCCTACATTGCAAAAAGAAGGAAAAGACTAGGATTCGAACCCCGGTCGTCTGCGTGAAAGTCAAAAGAAGAAACCGTTACACCACAGTGCAGATAAGTAAAAGATCCACCATACATCAATCAATGGGTAAGAGAGCCGTATCCTTATTCTGTATAAGAGTTTAACAAATTATTTTCGCTAGCAAGATCTCATTTGATTATTCAATCCATAAACCTACTGCCAGCAGGCAAGTTTAAAGAAATATAATCTGATTGATTGGGGTAATGAGGGACTTAAAATTAGCCTATAGATAACGCATTTAACTTGTCGGCGAGGCGATTGAGCCGTACTGCAATCTGATAATAAAGTTTTAAATCAATTAATCAATCAATGCCGTTAGAAAATCAGGATCTCTGCTATCGATAAGTGCTGGCTTTTCAACTGAAGCGGCCGCGCGCACTTATCCTGGGTCTCAAGTCTGGTTCGAGTTAACGAGACTGAATCCACCTTCGAGGAACAGGAAAATCCCGGCTTCAAACATCGGGTTAACTGAATCTGGATAATGGGACTCTTGATCGACTTAGTTGAACCAGGTACGGGGAATAGGGCCCGGACCGGGTCCAAAGAAAGTACCTTACACACTGCTGCCTATCTTTAAATGATGTCTAATACTGTGTATATGCAATATATATATATTTATAAAAAAAAACTCCTTCTAAAAAATTTCAAATGTAGAAGATAAATTGTTACTAAATCATGTATAAAATTTATAAATCATGCAAGTCTTGGGACCGCCCCTGATCACCAGGTGGGGCTGATATCTAATCTATTTAATTTCCTGTATAAAAAGATGTAATTTTGTGTTGTGTTCATACTTGAAAAAGACCGGAAGGGTCAGTCGAAACGTTGTATCTACTGCTATTATTTGTCAATAAAAAAACCTTGGAGCATCAAGTGAGTTGCGAGCCCCGCTTTGTTTTCTATATAAGGACACTTCAAAAGAAACTATAATATACAGCATCAAGAGGACAAATATTTGTTTCTGAGGTATTCTGAAACTATTCAGTAGAAGTTATTTGTATTAAATTCTTCTTACTAAGCACCACAGCTCTCGCTAAGTAAGCCAATGGCTATGCTGCACTACTAGCAAGTATTTTGTACTGCGCCATGTCAAAACTAATCCAAAACTACCCCTTTAAGGGGAAGGGGGAAAATGAAGAAATAGAGAGAGGTTGGATAATATGGATGGCGAGAGAAGCAGTGGGGGATATCAAGAGAGAGGATGGGGTGAGTGGAAGGATGGAGTGAGCATGGATAGAGAAAGAGAGAGAGAGAGGGTAATGGCAGAGTAAGACAGGATGTTGGGAGCTGGCATGGGACTGGGGATGGAAAGCGAGGGGAGAAGAGAGACAGACCAGGAGGCAGGGATCACAGCTCATCCTCTGGGATGGCCCACAGCTCAGGCTTGCCATGGCAGTGATTGCACCACTGCACACCACAACACACCACACAGCCACCACCACCCCCAGCTGCCCACGGGAATTCCACACACACACACACACACACACACACACACACACACACACACACACACACACACACACACACACACACACACACACACACACACACACACACACACACACACACACACACACACACACACACACACACACACACACACACACACACACACACACACACACACACACACACACACACACGCACACACACACTACTGCTGAGGTCTTCATAGAACATTTCACATACAGTACAATACTGTAGGGAGAACTCTTTCCAGCTGATGCCTACCAGAGATTTACCCCCATCTCATTTAGTCATTTAGCTAAAATTCAGGTGAACCAAGATTTGACCGGCTGGCCAATCAAAAAGCCAGCTATATGGGGACAGCCCTAGCAACCGTAAAAACTCCAAAGTCCACAACCACAGCTAGTTGTTTACGTGATCATCTGTTAAATCTAAATCCTAATCCATGAAGGGTCTCCATATATTCTCAAGTATATGTTAATTATCGTTTAATATGTAAGTTATCCTTTCTAATGGAAGGCTTGACAACATCTGTCTTATCCCTTGAGTAGTGTTCACTTAGCAAAAGCTAAAGGCCTCTCCTCTGTCCTGATTCTCCTAGATCTATCTGCAGCCTTCGACACAGTCAACCATCAGATCCTCCTCGCGGCCCTCGCAGGAATGGGAGTGGCTGGATCTGCGCTGACATGGCTGACATCATACCTCAATGACTGCTCCTACCAAGTGTCATGGAGAGGGACTCTGTCGGCCACCCGCCCCCTGCGGACGGGAGTCCCCCAGGGCTCAGTCCTAGGACCCCTTCTCTTCTCCCTCTACACTAAATCACTGGGTAACATTATCACGTCTCATGGCTTCTCATATCATTGTTATGCCGATGATACTCAACTCTTCTTCTCCTTCCCTCCCTCAGATATCCACGTCTCTGAGCGGATCTCGGCCTGTCTGTCCCACATCTCCGCCTGGATGACGACCAACCACCTCAAACTGAACCTAAGCAAAACAAAATTGCTCCACCTGCCGGCCACTCCATCACAGTCGAGAATGCAGCTGTGACCGCGTCCCCGACCGCCAAGAACTTTGTTGTCCTCGACGATATTCTCAGTCTTTGCCCCACAATGGTGGAATGAACTACCCACCCCAGTTAAGACAGCCGAATCCCGTCCAATCTTTCGCCATCGACTAAAGATTCACTTCTTCAACCATTATCTGAAATAATGGAAAAAAAAATATATAAGAATAATCTAACCCTAACTAACCTTACTGTCATGCACATGTTCTAATAAACTAACCTACACTGTAACACGCAACACTTTGATGAACATTGTTACTCAGCTGATAGAGTTGTACCCTTCCTGATGACCTGTCGTACAGAACTAGTCGCTTTGGATAAAAGCGTCAGCTAAATGACTAAATGTTAATGTAAAATGTAGTGTTTGGTCTGCTTGAAGCCTTTCTCCAACGCGTTCATGTTTGTCTGATGGCAGGTCATGTGACATGTACGCCCAATCGTGGGACCGCAAGTTCTTACACTGGTTAAGCTTAGGCGCTGTTTCGAAGTTGGTTAAGGTTAGAGTTTGTCTTAGAGCAGGGGTGCCCAACCTTTTTTGAACCAAGATCTACTTTTTAATTTGCCACCTAGCCGAGAGCTACCAGCCCAAATTTGTCCTACTCTCGGCTAAGATAAGATAAGATATTCCTTTATTGATCCCCTTGGGGAAATACAGGCATAATAGCAGCATGGGGGAAGGGGGGGGGGGGGGGGAGGGGTACAGGTAGTAAAAAAAACACAAGCTGTGTAAACAAATAGGTCAATATAATTTACTATCTAACTAACTGAAAAATATATTCACAGTGTCATAAGGTGCATAAGGCTAGTATTAGTAGTAATAGTATTACCCATTCAATATGCACATGACAGAAAATATTATATGGCATATAATATTTTCTGTCATGTGCATATTGAATGGGTATATAATATAATATGCTATTTTATATATCATTGTAACAGTGTAGTGTAGGAATTACAAGAATGACAAGACTGTAACTGTAACTTCTCACGTTTATTTCACACTCTGCATACACACTGACAACCAGTGTTGTGCTAGTTACTGAAAAATAGTAACTCAGTTACTTTACTAGTTACTTCATTTCAAAGTAACTTCGTTACTGTACTAGTTACTTACACCCAAAAGTAATGAGTTACTGTGAAAAGTAACTATTTAGTTATTTAAAAAAAAAAATAATAATAATTGCTCAAGTCCCATGCCCCATATACTCAAAATCGGTTGATCAACTTGACAGTTTCCATTCACATCACCGAACTCTGCTAAGCAATGTGGTCTAGAGCGTTTCATTATATATTCCCTCCCCGCTGTATGTATATTTCTCTCCCACCCACCCACCCCCTCCTAATGTACAGTCCCCTCCCCATCATATGTATATACTCTGTCAGGATCTAGGGGTAACAGTACTGTATATTTGAATACCGCTTATGTCACAAATGTATCAGTACTGTAACTGAGGGGTACAATTCCCTGACTGTATTGTTAGATATGATACTTACTACCACTACCTCTTGTACTTTAGACTCTGGCCACCCAGTACTAGGCATAAATAATTATGGTAAACACTCCCACGTAGATGAAACGATCCAACACAAATGTACCAAGTCGAAAGTCTGCGTTTAATAATAATTAATACATAGCAAAAGGTATGTAGAGCAATCACTTAATTACATTTATGATTTGAAATAGGATGCACTTTTATGGCAAATGAGTACTCGTTGGTATATCAATAGAGAACGTCCAATCTCTGGTGGCGCAGGCGGTAAATATACAACCTGGAATATTTAAGGAATAATAGCAATGATACTTTAATGATTATAGAACTGGATACACTAGGGGGGAATTCCGGTCGCTTGTAAGACAACTGGAGAAGGGGGGGGGGGTAGAGTCTGGCTGTATCCGTCTGGCCGAGGGTATCCTGGGAGAACCCACGGTTGTGCGGCTCGGTGCCTCAGCGATCCTCGATCCACAGATGAAAGCAGTTGGACTCTCTGTGGGCCGGCTTCCTCCGGTCCACGATGGAGAGACGTGAAGCGACCTCGTCGTGTAGAGCGTCTCCTCACCTGTCGTCCTCTCCGGGGGGGGGTTTCCAACACACGGCAGTGTTGGTCTTTATCCATAGAATAATCACTGTATACAAAGCATAATCCGTGCCTGGGAAGGCGGGCTGTCGTCGGTAGAATAATCCGGTATGCAGGTCCACTCGCTCGTCGGCTCTGGGGCTCCTCGGGTGCAGCCTCACATGGGGTCGGCCACCCTGGATAAGCAGCCAGTTCTCTGCCCGAAACGATGGGGTACTGACTACGATAGTATTCTCACCGCACGAAGCACTACATATGAATAGACTATTATTAGCTTAATAGACTACGTCCAACTCGACGATATAGTGCCAAATATGACTATTCAAATATTAATATACACGATGTCTCAATACCGATGGTAGGCCGAACTTGGCCTTACTCCCACACGTGGCGTCGCGGGGAGGCTTTACGTCTGTCACTCTATTGGAGGGTAAGAAACTGGACTAAAAGGAAGTCCTACTTTAGTAGCGCAGTATATATACGCACTATGAACAAATAGTACCGTTAGTGGTGCGGTAGCCAGATTCCTACGCGGAACTAGGACTTGTTCGTACATGTTGAGCGGTACGTTTGAACTGGGTCTGGGGGGTATGGCAGCCTGGCACCAAGGTCTCGACCAATAGTAGAATGGAGACTATTATGGGATGTTCAGTAGGCTAGAATGGATATTCAATGCATATTGTACAAGGAATATACAAGGGATATCAAGGAATATTAGAGAATATACAAATACAATTAAATATATATATATAATAAATATATATATTCGGTTTAATCTGGCCCTTCACAACAAGTACTAAATACCTATATGTCCCTATGCCATAAATGTCATGTATGTTGTGTATGTCATAAATGTCTATATGAATTGAAAATGGGGGACCCTGATGGAAACAAGACAAACGTCTTTCTCTGGTCTGCATCCCCTTAACAATTGTATGTATTGAGCCGTACTGTATTGTACCCATTCTGCAATCTGTTAAATAAAGTTTTCATTCATTCATTCATTCATCCATTCATTAATTAATTCATAACCATCTTGCAGCGTTGTTTAAGATATCAATCAAAGCATTGCAACGTTAGAATAGTTAGGATATCAATTGTGCATGAAAGGACTATATTTATATTGTTTGATTAGTATTATGAGATTCCCTGGCAGATTTCGTACAGTCAAAATCCGTTGATCTTGAGTTTCAGTGAACACATTGCACTCACCGTCACCAGTCTGCGGTGGTCGAGATGTAACGTTAGTCCAGTTGACTCCAGCAGCCCTTCAAACATGTTCTTTATCTCGTTTCCATGTTGTATATTAATTATCTCTCCAAGTAGTTGCTAAATGGTTTGTTAGTTCGTTATTATTACTGCGTTCTTATTATGTAGATTCATAGCGAGCGTCCTCTTGTTGTTTACTGTAGAGAGCGTCTATTTCTTTCAGAACGTCAGTGGCCAATCAGAAGTGCGAAAACCAGAATGAGGCTACGGAAAGAAATAATAATAATAATAATAATAATAATAATAATAATAATAATAATAATAATAATAATAATAATAATAATAATAATAATAATAATAATAATAATAATAATAATAATAATAATAATAATACTTCGTTTTATATAGCGCCTTTCAGTCTACAGTAAACAAAACAAACGCAGGCGAAATAAAGACGCTCGCTATGAATCTACATAAAAAGAACGCAGTAACGAACTAACAAACCATTCAGTAACGTAAGTAGCGTTACTGAATTTCAAAAGTAATGCGTTAGAGTACTAGTTGCGGCAAAAAGTAACTTCGTTTCTGTAACGCGTTACTTTGTAACGCGTTAGTCCCAACACTGCTGACAACACACACACACTCTGTTATGGTTTGTTAACAACCCCAACAGCACGGCACAGACAGGTAGTTCAGAGTTAGCCAAAAACCAGGGCGTATTTATTTACAAAACAGAAATGAGCGAAAACAACAAAAAGCACAAGGGGAGAATGTTCCTGGGCAGAGTAGTCTGCGGCTCTGCAGCTCGTCTCAGAGCAGAGACGGCACTGTGGCGTTGCGCCTCTGACTCTGCGGCTCGTCTCAGAGCAGAGACGGCACTGTGGCGTTGCGCCTCTGACTCTGCGGCTCTGCAGCTACTTGAAGATCCACTCGGGAAGGAACAGAGAGAGAGAGAATGTAAACAAACGAGCGAATGGGATACAAGGCAGTCCAGTCTTCCTTAGCTGAGTCCAGTACAAACACAAGCGACAATTCTTCAGTGTTTAGTAAACACACAAAAAACAGATAGGTCCCGAGTCCAGAAAAATGCGAGAAAAAACAGAGCATCCAAAAAATACGTTTCCAAAACTCACCAAGGCGCAATTGCGCAAAGCGGGCAATGAGGCACAGATCCAACGGATGGCAGAGAGAAGCAACAGCGGCGACTTCCATAGACGTCCTGGAGAAAACAGACAAGGTACAACACGGGAGGATAACAAGCAGCAGCTAGTGGTAAGCCCAAAACGACCCAACACAGAACGTTAGGAACACCAGAGTATATAAGGGCTCCACCGAGCTGATTCGAAACTCACTTCAGGTGCGCGAAGGTAATTGGTACCTGGAAGCGTGCGGAATCGGACCAATCCTCACACACTCAGTTCAACGGGCATGAGAAAACATGTGTTTACATTGCCAAAGCAAAAGTGGAACAATACAATCAAAACAAAAATATATGTACAATTAAAAGGGAATAGGAATGATGTGTAAACAGAGCTGTCACATTGCAAAATGGAATACAATCAAAAAACAATTCCACAAAAAGGTCTGTCAACAGTCACTGATAGTTCTCCTTTATCTTGTTTTTTTTTATTATTAAATGTCTCTACCTTAGTGAGAACGCTGGCACTGGGAAGATGTAGCTAGTTTTTCAAAGTCTGGGTTGTAGGAGCTGGTTGCAAGCCTCAGGCAGTCCACAAGATGGCCATCTGTCAATGTGGTTCTGTACTTGGACTTGATGATCTTCATGTGAGAGAAAGCAGACTCACACAGGTAGGTTGATCCAAAAAATGCTGTTAAGTTCATGGCACATCTCCTGAGGTTGGGGTACTTCTCAGGCAGCAGTAGCTCCCAGAACTCTGCCTTCATCCCTTGTGTTGCCCTGGCTTTTTTTTTGCACAGTCCGATGAACCCATTATTACAGCCAACCATGGCTGTTGCACCATCGGTTGTAATAGAGATGAGTTTATGGAGTGGTAGTTTGCTCTGCTTAGCGAACTCCATGAAGGCTTGAAAGATGTCTTCACCTTTAGTGTGTCCTTTAAGAGGCAATAGTGAGCAGCTCTTCGTTTGCGCTCATGTCGTCAAAGGCCATTCTAATGTAAATACATAGCTGGGCCACATCTACCATATCAGTCGATTCATCGAACTGCAGGGAATAATATCGCTTGTAGTAATGTCCCTCATGAGTTGCTCGTGAACATCTTCGGACATTTCCTCACAGCGCCGGGTCACAGTATTACGTGACAGCTGAAGGTCTTTAACAGCATTCATAATCTCTGTGTGATACTTGGAATTACCGAAGAGTGAATCGGCAGCGGCAGTCAATGCCTCTTTTACACAGTCGCCGTCTTTGAAGGATTTTTTCTTTTTAGCGAGAATGTGACTGACACGATAAGATGCAATTGTTGCAGCTTTTGCCTTGGTGTTGGGCTTCCTAAAAGTGGACTGTTGTCCCACTAGTGAAGACTTCATCTGCTGGCGTGCTGTTCTTCGTAGGACTGTTTTTGGAGGAAAATCCGCGCAGTGTTTCTTGTGCATCGTTGTATAATGCCGCTCCAAATTGCCCTTTTTCGGCACAGCCACGGTTTGTTTGCAAATCAGACAGACTGATTTTGCGAGAGAGAGAGAGAGAGAGAGAGAGAGAGAGAGAGAGAGAGAGAGAGAGAGAGAGAGAGAGAGAGAGAGAGAGAGAGAGAGAGAGAGAGATTGCATTATGTTTTATGGCTTATATTAAATTGATGTTTTGTAGAACATTTGACTGCATACGTTTCTTACCCTGATATAAGTCATATATAATTCACGGCCATTCACGGGTGTCAACATCCGTCAAACAGCAGCGCAAAGCTGAACCGCCTGTGTTGTCAATAATCATTAATCATTGTGTATCAACTGGCCACAGAAGTCCACATCCTACCGGCAGCTTATACATGTCAATAATATACTTTTTCTTTTACATTCATATTTAGTAATTTAGCTAACGCTTTTATCCAAAGCAACTTACAAATTGTGTACAACAAGTCATCAGGAGGGGTACACCTCTGGCAGCTAAGGGTAAGTGGTATTGTTCGTCAAACAGTGTCGAACTTGAGTGTTACACTCTGAGTGCATAGTGGTATAAACCATAGGTGTCAAACTCATGGCCCAGGGGCCAAATGTGGCCCGCCACGTCATTTGATGTGGCCCCCAAGAGCTCTGAAAAAAAATAAAACATTATTTATTTTATTTTTTAAACATTAATCTTGGGTTAAAAAATAGCTGTCTTAAAAGAATTGTGTGTTAATGCGTTAATAAAGCTTTAACTTTGACAGCCTTAGTTATTACACATTCTTACACATACATGTATGTTGAACATCTGAGGTATTGATGAAGTAACAAAGGAAAAAAGCCAAAAGCACTTACTCCTCAGACATTATTTGACAATTTTACAGCCCAAAATACAAAAAAGATCCAGGCGGAATAGGTAACAAAGGGTTGAAGAAATATTGTCTGAACTGTCAAATGCAAACTGGCTGTGTGACATAACCGAGCATCTCGCTCAATTGAATAAGAAGCTGTAGGGACGCAAACAAGTCCCACCCAAAAACTTGACCAATATAGTTGTGAACTGAGACAACCCTTATTTTGTTATTTTTGAGTACAGTTACAGTTGTGTGTTCATGCAGACACATAATAGCAATTTCATTACGAATTGAAAATGGGGGACCCTGATGTAAACAAGTCAAAAGTCTTTCTCTGGTCTGCATCCCCTTAACAATTGTGTGTATTGAGCTGTACTGTACTGTACCCATTCTGCAATCTGTTAATTAAAGTTAATTAAACTATCTTCCATTAGTTGGATGTATGGCCTGCAAGGTTGTGTGCAGCCATTTGTTTTTGTAACATCTGCTACATCTGTCCCACGTGTTCTTTGCAGCTCACAGTTGTTAGTTCTGCCCCTCTTGACTGTGACAAAAAGGTTTTGAACAAACTTAATGTCATAGCTTGTATTTGATGATATTCTTCTTTGTTATTTACTTGAATGGTTTGATCATTGATTGATGGAGTAATATGGGGTTCTGATAAACTAAAATTATTTGTTAAAATAACATAAGCTAACATATATTTTTACATCTATGCAAATGCATATGTAATATCTATAACTTGAATAAGTAATAAATACAGAAACAACATGTTTAACAATATGTAAATGAGTAGCTACATTTATTTTACATTACATTAACATTTATACGGTCTTTGGCCCTTTGAGGGCAACCATAATGCTGATGTGGCCCTCTGTGAAAATGAGTTTGACACCCCTGGGACATATTAGCAAATAATGGTAAAAGACAGTAAGGTCCCTTTTCTTTTTAGTTTCTTTAGGGAAATATGTTCCAACACCGTGGAGAGAGGACAGAGAATAGCCTGCTTCACTTTGATGTCCCCCCTGGAACCCAAATACGAGTGGGTCTCAGGCGGCCAGAAGATGCAGAGCGTAGGGGTCTTGAGGGTGTGTAGTTAAAAGATGCAGATCGTAGGGGTCTTGAGGGTGTAGTTAGAAGATGCAGAGCGTAGGGGTCTTGAGGGTGTGTAGTTATAAGATGCAGAGCGTAGGGGCCATGAGGGTGTGTAGTTAGAAGATGCAGAGCGTAGGGGTCTTGAGGGTGTGTAGTTAGAAGATGCAGAGCGTAGGGGTCTTGAGGGAGTGTAGTTAGAAGATGCAGAGCGTAGGGGCCATGAGGGAGTGTAGTTAGAAGATACAGAGCGTAGGCGTCTTGAGGGTGTGTAGTTAGAAGATGCAGAGCGTAGGGGTCTTGAGGGTGTGTAGTTAGAAGATGCAGAGCGTAGGGGTCAAGAGGGTGTGTAGTTAGAAGTTGCAGAGTGTAGGGGCCATGAGGGTGTGTATAGAAGATGCAGAGTGTAGGGGTCTTGAGGGTGTGTAATTAGAAGATGCAGAGCGTAGGGGTCTTGGTGGAGTGTAGTTAGAAGATGCAGAGCGTAGGGGCCATGATGGAGTGTAGTTAGAAGATGCAGAGCGTAGGGATCTTGAGGGTGTGTAGTTAGAAGATGCAGAGCGTAGGGGCCATGAGGGTGTGTAGTTAGAAGATGCAGAGCGTAGAGGTCTTGAGTGTGTAGTTAGAAGATGCAGAGCGTAGGGGTCTTGAGGGTGGGTAGTTAGAAGATGCAGAGCATAGGGGTCTTGAGGGTGTGTAGTTAGAAGATGCAGAGTGTAGGGGTCTTGAGTGTGTAGTTAGAAGATGCAGAGCGTAGGGGTCTTGAGGGTGTGTAGTTAGAAGATGCAGAGCGTAGGGGTCTTGAGTGTGTAGTTAGAAGATGCAGAGCGTAGGGGCCATGATGGAGTGTAGTTAGAAGATGCAGAGCGTAGAGGTCTTGAGTGTGTAGTTAGAAGATGCAGAGCGTAGGGATCTTGAGGGTGTGTAGTTAGAAGATGCAGAGTGTAGGGGTCTTGAGGGTGTGTAATTAGAATATGCAGAGCGTAGGGGTCTTGAGGGTGTGTAGTTAGAAGATGCAGAGCATAGGGGTCTTGAGGGTGTGTAGTTAGAAGATGCAGAGCGTAGGGGCCATGAGGGTGTGTAGTTAGAAGATGCAGAGTGTAAAGGTCTTGAGTGTGTAGTTAGAAGATGCAGAGCATAGGGGTCTTGAGGGTGTGTAGTTAGAAGATGCAGAGCGTAGGGGTCTTGAGTGTGTAGTTAGAAGATGCAGAGCGTAGGGGTCAAGAGTGTGTGTAGTTAGAAGTTGCAGAGTGTAGGGGCCATGAGGGTGTGTAGTTAGAAGATACAGAGCGTAGGGGCCATGAGGGCGTGTAGTTAGAAGATACAGAGCATAGGGGCCATGAGGGCGTGTAGTTAGAAGATGCAGAGCGTAGGGGTTTTGAGGGTGTGTAGTTAGAAGATGCAGAGTGTAGGGGTCTTGAGGGTGTGTAGTTTGAAGATGAAGAGCGTAGGGGTTTTGAGGGTGTGTAGTTAGAAGATGCAGAGTGTAGGGGTCTTGAGGGTGTGTAGTTTGAAGATGCAGAGTGTAGGGGTCTTGAGGGTGTGTAGTTTGAAGATGCAGAGTGTAGGGGTCTTGAGGGTGTGTAGTTAGAAGATGCAGAGTGTAGGGGTGTTGAGCGTGTGTCGTTAGAAGATACAGAGTGTAGGGGTTTTGAGGGTGTGTAGTTAGCCTCCAGTTAGCCAGGCCGGCAGAAAAGTGTAATCTTTTTTTTACTTGAACTTGAGGACTGCATACTTTATTTGAAAAACTTAGTTTTATACTTTATAGTTATAGCACATGCATACGCCTGGTCTCTTTTGAAAGATGACATTCTGAAGTTACTAACGCAAAAAAGGAAAATCACTTTTAGTGCTAATGAAATAGAGTAACATAGGTCTGAACTTGAGTTGAACTTGTGTACTCACATTTTTCTTTAGTGGTTGCAATATCCCCCAAATATATATATAAAAAAATTGGTATAAGCTGGAAACCACCGCGGATCCATAGCCTGAAATCCTATGTAGTACAGGTCCAAATTTGATCAGAATCCGTTCAGTCTTTGAGAGAGATCCGGGTAAACCAGGTGCCAAAAAAAAAGCTCTCCAGTATTCCATTACCTCGTCCACAGCCATTCTTTCGGAATTCTCTTCACTTCTTGTTTTCGCTCGTCACCTTTCACCTACTGTAGATCCCTTATTCGCACCCCCCCACGTGGTTTATCATTGGAAAGCTACACTCATTGGCTACAACGCTGACCATTTTCACAATCTGCAGATGATTGGCAGTTCTGGGCCCTCATTTATCAACGTTGCGTACGCACAGATATGTGTGTAACCCGTGCGTACGATTGTTTCTAAGCAAAGTGTGGGACTTATCAATTTGAATGTGTGCTTGACTTTGTGCATATATTTACGCACAGCTCCGGCCGTGCGTACCTGGCGCCCGGTGGTAGAATATGAAGACTGCATTCTGCAACGCGGAAATAAGCTTCCATGCATTAGTTTCAACACTGGCGTGTTCAACTTCTGTATGCCCTGTAATTCATTATAGTTCATTGTAAAATAGCGACAGTAGTGTAATTATAACGTGCTCACGCGTGAACAAGAGGTTGGCCTGCTTGTTTGGCACGGGGGGCAGACGCAGAACACCCACCTCCAAACGTGATTAAATATTGTTTCAAATAAAAAGCTAAATACTATTATTTGTGTGTCATTTTTCCAAATAAGATTGGTCACAACGAAATGCTTTCTACTTCAATTTGTTGGTTAGAATAGATTACCTCCGTTGAAACTTCACTGAGACTAACAGTCTATTTGTGAACTCCCGCACAGACGTGATAATAATAATAATAACAATAATAATAATAATAGCTTCATTTTATATAGCGCCTTTCAAGAGACCCAAGGTCACTTTACATAGATAGGGGGGGAAATAACAAAGTAACAAACATAGTGGACAGACACAACATATAAATATGATGATGGAATTCATTCCAGTCCTCTCCACCCTCGGGTCTTTGCCACCGGCACGGTCCATCGTGATATTGGAGATGGATCGAGCAATAGACTGTTACTGTAGCTGTCAAAGCTCCATCACAAATGCAGTTATGTGAATAGAAAGGGATTCCACTCAGTCAATGTTGCGATGCGCATTTGCCTGATACATGTCGTTGCTGCCGGGAGGAAAGGCATGCTGCATGTTTTCAATTCATTAAATAAAACTGATACTTTTTGCAAGGGTTTACTGACTGTCATACAAATAATCAACCAACTACATACTGTAACTTTTCAGTGCACGTTCTTATTTACATTGCGACAACAGCCTTGTGAGCTCCCGCAGACCCGCACACAGACATGATGGAATTCAAGTTCAAGTTTGTATTGATCACATATAGGCAGGCTACATCATACATGGCAGTGAGATTCATTGTTCTTGTATATGCTCTCGTATTATTGTTTATATAGGCTACCCAATAACGACATCAAAATAGATTGTATGCCTCTACAAATCATATGCAGCAGGTAGAACATTTACGGAAGATCTATCGCGATTTGGAATAAAATTGAGAAGAACTTTAATCCCTGGGTATTAATCGAACAAAACGAGAAAGGGCAGTCATATTCCAGCACGGTCTTTATTAGTTAATATGGTCTTTAAGTTAATAGATATCTCCGACATCACCGTTCGTGTACATGCCTGTCAGCCTGTCACGTATTTCTCCCATAACACGCTTCGCTCGGCTTAGTCCATTTTTCCACATTTCATGGGGGTGTTCCATTACCGTATATGGTTAATTACGGACGGTGCTATATGCAAATACTTAAAATCGTGCACGAGCATGGAGCGTAGAACTTAATGGTATTTATCAACACGGAGTGTGCGTACGACCCGTGTACGCATGTGTGATAAATCCCGATTTTTCTGTGCGTACACACATTCAAAATTCTGTGCTTAAGAACGGAAATAGAACACTTTCTAAGAATTGCTGATAAATGAGGGCCCTGGAGCCTCGGGAGTCAGGGGTGGTAATCTGACGCTTGCGCATACAAAGTCTGACATATCGTTATGTAATTCGAGAACCGAAGCATGGATTTGGTCGAGTGAGGGGGCATTCGAACGGCAACAAATAGAGCTTTAATTCGTTTCTTTATATGTTCGGCGGAAAATGCAGCCCCAAGCCGCTAGACATTTGCAAAGTGCCGTGACTTTCGTCTGTTCCGCCGGCGGGCACGCCGGGTCGTATACGAACCAGTGCACGTTAAGAGGTTTTAAGGAGCTCACGATTCCTCCAAATTTTTCGCAATTTAGAAATAGGTAAAAATGGAGATATTGCACATTTTTTTTGCTTTGAAATGTCTCCTTATTTGCTAAACTTAATACGACTTGTAAATATGTGAATTATTGTTAGATTGTGCGGCTGTATGTCAAAGAACTACAATGTCGAGGGGAGGGGCTGAGTACATTTTGGGGGTGGTGTTGGGGGGGGGGGGGGGGGCAGTTTTGATGGCGGTGACGTCACTGACGTTGATCTCCATAAACAGTGTGACCGGAGCTCTATTAGCTACTGCAGAAAAGCTATGGAAAACACAGCATCAGCGTTGGCAGCAGCTATCGTATAGGCGATTCTGTCATTCTGGTATTCTGTGTTCACGGCGAAGAGGACAGATGTGAATTGGGCCAATATATTTAGGACTATCTCGATGAAGACAATGAGCCGGAGAACAGGAGCAAGAGCAAATCCGGATCCAATCCTTACTTATTAACCTGAGAGATCTTACTACAGAGCGCTAAGTAGATCGTTATTAACCTGAGAGATCACACTACAGACAGCTAAGTAGATCCTTACTTATTCACCTGAGAGATCACACTACAGAGCGCTAAGTAGATCGTTATTAACCTGAGAGATCACACTACAGACAGCTAAGTAGATCCTTACTTATTCACCTGAGAGATCACACTACAGACCGCTAAGTCTGACACATGCCTTCTCTATTTGAATGACCACATCAAACAAGAGGTGGACGCAGGCAAATACTGCAGCATGGTCATGCTGGACCTACAAAAGGCCTTTGACACGGTCAATCACTCCATTCTGATTGACAAGCTAAAAGCAATTGGTTTTGATAGTCTATCAGTGAGCTGGATGCAATCCTACCTTGAGGGGAGGGAACAGATGGTGGAGGTAAACGGTACCCTATCCCCCCCCCTCACAGTGAGCTGTGGTGTTCCACAAGGAAGCATACTAGGACCGCTACTGTTCCTAATTTATGCAAATGACATGTCGTCAGCTTGTGACTGCAACTTGTTCCTGTTTGCGGACGACTCAGCCCTGCTGGTCTCTGACAAGAACAAGTTACAGGTTGAAAAAACCCTCAGCTCGGAACTAGGCAGAATCTGCATATGGCTCGCTGATAACAAACTATCATTACACATGGGCAAAACAGAGTCCATTCTCTTCGGTTCAAATAACAAACTCAGCAAGACCGACGGCTTCTCAGTTACAGTGGGTGACAATATTGTCACAAGGAAAGATGAAATTACCTACCTGGGTTCCATCCTAGAGGCTAATCTCTCCTGTGACAAAATGGCATCCAATGTAATAAAAAAAGTCAACCAACGAACTCGATTCTTGTACCGGATCTCCTCTCTGGTAAACAAGAACACCCTGAAGACTCTGGCAGGAGCACTCATTCAGGGGTACTACGACTATGCTTGCACCTCATGGTACCAAAGCACCTCAAAGGCGCTAAAAACAAAATTACAAACATCTCAAAACAAACTGGTCAGACTACTGCTTGACCTTACTCCTAGAACCCACCTGACCCCTGCCCACTTCGACAACCTAGGATGGCTTAGAGTAGACGACAGAGTACAACAACTTGCAATGGGCCTGGTCTACAAGATACACTACACGACCAAGGTACCCATGTACATGTCAAAATACTTCCCAAAGGTCAGTGAATACCACGATCACAACACCAGAGGGAGCTCCACAAATCATGTTAAACCCAGATTCGGCTCAAATAAGGGACTAAACACGTTTAGCAATTATGCCACATCAATGTGGAACGCCCTACCCAAAGCTGTAAAGGAATGTGGATCACTACCCACTTTCAAAACCTCTCTCAAGGGACACCTACGGGAGACTGCAATTCAACACTGGCCCCTGTAAATATCCTAACCCAACCCCCTCCAATGTACAGTCATTTACCTAGTATGGTTTTGTCAATAGTTCAATGTACAATTGTGTTTGTTTGTACAGTGTCTCCTCCCCCCCCCCCTCAATGTACAGTGTTACTTGTTTATACAGTGTGCCCCCCCCCCCCCCCAACCACCTCCAATGTAAATTACCCAGTATGGTTGTCAATATCCCAATGTACCCAACCCCCCCCACCCAACCTCCTCCAATGTACAGTTTCTACGTCAAATGTATATACTCCCTTTTCTTGACTCCTTCTGTATCACAAACAGTACTGTATTTGCAAATCTGGTATGTCATAAATGTATAGATGTAGCAGTACTGACTATCTGTATGTCATGTATGTCATATATGTCTATATGAATTGAAAATGGGGGACCCTGATGGAAACAAGACAAACGTCTTTCTCAGGTCTGCATCCCCTTAACAATTGTATGTATTGAGCCGTACTGTATTGTACCCATTCTGCAATCTGTTAAATAAAGTTTTCATTCATTCATTCATAAGTAGATCCTTACTTATTAACCTGTTCCACCCCAGGTGAAATCTGCATAAAATGTATACCTAGGTAAATGGAATATTGCTCCACTTCTACAAGGGCTATTTGCATATTCTTGGTATCTAGGAACATCTATGGACCTCAATGAATGTATTCTCAGTGTCAGAAATATTGTGTCTATTACTAGGCTTGCTTAAATTCTGATGAAACAAAGGAAAATATGAATTATGATTTTTCTTTTCATCTTTGACAGTGAATAAAACCATGATAATAATGACCAAACTTAAAAAACTGCCACTGAGCTAATTCAGTACCCTCTTGAGATCATGTGTACAAAAGATCTAAGGAAATTAATAAAGGGAAGATGATAAAATTGAAGGTTTTGTATATACAGTACTGAATTCTCCCATCCGGACCAATGCAATTTGAAATATTATTATAGAATATAGAATATATGCTTATACATTACCTTATTATAGCCAATTCGCACATTTATATATATATATTAGTGCTGTCAAACGATTAAAATATTTAACTCGATTAATCGCATGATTGTCCATAGTTAACTCGCGATTAATCGCAAATTAATCGCATTTTTTTTTTCATTTTTTTTACCTTAAACAGATCTTTTTCAAGTTCCAAGTTTTAATACTCTTGACATGCGAGTCAACAAATGCTTGCTTTGTGCAGCCATTTAACACAAAAGGATGACCCTCATGCATTGCAAATTTGCATCAAATTCAAAACAGAGTGATGCACAAAATAACTTAAAAGAAAATAATAATTTAAAACAATGAATAAAGTGTGCATGAAATAATAGGGGAAAGAAAACGTTAGGAACTTGTTACATTCACACACACAAGGGCTGATTAATCACACACCCCCCTCTCTCCCTCACACACACACTCTCCCAGCTCTTTTTCTCTTTTGCCCCTTCCTCATCTCTCTCACCCCCCTCTCTCTCTATATCTCACACACACACACACACACACACACACACACACACACACACACACACACACACACACACACACACACACACACACACACACACACACACACACACACACACACACACACACACACACACACACACACACACACACACACACACACACACACACACACACACACACACACACACACACACTTCAGAAACAAACATAGTATCAATGAGAGCATCAATAATACACCTGAGTGAAGTCTAGTAAAAAAAAAAAAAAAAAAAAAAATTTTTTTAGTTAATCTTGAGTTAAAAAAATTAGTGGCATTAATAGAATCGGGAGTTAACGCGATATTAACGCGATATATTTGACAGCCTTAATATATATACATATAGTATCTTTCAAATGGCCGAGTTCAATTTGGATATAGTATCACCAGGCATGCATAATAACATATACAGATATTTAATGTAATCGACTGTACTTTTTTATTTCTCCCACAGTGTAATCATTTTGTAACTAATTTCAGATCTAATTATTCCTACATGATTACAATAGTGTGGAGAAACTGACTGCGTTTCAATATTTCTCAAAAACGTTACCTTTTGTAGCTTATTATCATGAATCATAACAATTATTGATATGATTCATTCAGAACGCCGAACTTTGAACGACCATAGCGGACCACAGGAAGTGTAGTTTTGAGAAATTCCGACGCTGACAGATAGCTGGCGAGTCGCTCTTCAAAATGGCCGCAAAAAACTACAATTCCCATGGTTCAACATTTCCATTTCCGCTTCCGCGTCAAAAACGCGAGTGAAAAATAAAAACTTAAAATGATATAAACTCACTTTTAACCTATTGCTAAACTATTGCCAACGTTTTACATTCTACATGTATTTGTGACATAGTAGTGATAATAATACTTGAAAACGTTTGATTTTAAAAACGTTAATTTATTGCATCACTCATAAAAATATTAATATATGATAATAATGTCAAAAAGGGGTCGGTACCGTCCCCTGAGAGATTACCCTACAGACAGCTAAGTACATCCTTATTAACCTGAGAGATTACCCTACAGACAGCTAAGTAGATCCTTATTAACCTGAGAGATCACCCTACAGACAGCTAAGTAGATCCTTATTAACCTGAGAGATCACCCTACAGACAGCTAAGTATATCCTTATTAACCTGAGAGATTACCCTACAGACAGCTAAGTAGATCTTTATTAACCTGAGAGATCACCCTACAGACAGCTAAGTAGATCCTTACTTATTAACCTGATAGATCACCCTACAGACAGCTAAGTAGATCCTTACTTATTAACCTGATAGATCACCCTACAGACAGCTAAGTAGATCCTTACTTATTAACCTGAGAGATCACCCTACAGACAGCTAAGTAGATCCTTACTTATTAACCTGATAGATCACCCTACAGACAGCTAAGTAGATCCTTACTTATTAACCTGATAGATCACCCTACAGACAGCTAAGTAGATCCTTACTTATTAACATGAGAGATCACCCTACAGACCGCTAACTAGATCCTTACTTATTAACCTGATAGATCACCCTACAGACCGCTAAGTAGATCCTTACTTATTAACCTGAGCAACAGTGGCTCGGGAGGTAGAGCAGTCGTCTGGGAATCCGGAGGTTCCCGGTTCGATTGCCGCTCCTCCCAGGCAGCACGTCGAAGTGTCCTTGAGCAAGACACTTAACCCCTAATTGCTCCCGATGAGCAGGTTGGCACCTTGCATGGTCCGTCGGTGTGTGAATGTGATTGTGTGAGTGAATGGGTAATAATAGAAACGCTATATAAATGCACCATTTACCATTTAAAGACTTGGTAACACTTTATAATAACGCTCAGTTATAAGACCTTTATAAGGTATTTGTAGATAATTAACTAATCATGAACAAATCATTTTTATACATTCGTAAATTATTATTAAATCATTTATAACTATATTTGTATAACATTTACAAATTAGTTCTACATTATTTATAACTCATTATCAACATTGTTTGTACTTGATTTGTTCATCATTAAATAATGTTGTTTAATTGTAACGCTCTGGGTTATGCCTGAGTACCGTAAACCATTCTGTCTCCCCTGTCACTAATTGTCTGTGTTCTCTGATTCGTTCACACTACCTCCAGCTCGGTACACGGCAGTACCCCTGGACTCGGACATTCCTGCTCCAGTTCGTGTTGATTAGCTGTTCAATTCTTTATGCTACTTCAGTAGACGCTCGGCGTCATTGCCTATTCTCTGTTGCTCAGGTGTATTGTTCCATCATTAAAAGGAATCACTCTCTGCCTCCTTTATTCCTCTACTACTGGGACCTTGCCACTCACCGTAACAGAAGAACAGACCATCCAGGTACCATGGAGGCGATATTGTATAATAATAATTATATAATACACGAGTGAGCCACTGGGTGATGAACCCATGCAGCTTGGGGCGCTGTCACTCTCGGACGATGAGCGGCGGCGCTTCATAGAAGAACGGCGCTGCTTCCGGTGTGGACGCACCGGCCATCGGTTCGGCAGCTGTCGGGCACCGCCGGTAAAAGGAGGAGCCTGCTAGGTCTTGGAGAGGCGTTGGCAGGTGGGCTCAATTCCTCTTTTGCACACAATACACTTTTTTTGATGTTTCTGTGGGGTGTGGGAGGGACGTCAAGAAGACCAGGGCGTTAGTAGACTCTGGGGCTGCGGGAAATCTGATACATGTTGGGTTAGTTAAGGAGTGGGGGATCCCTGTCGAGACTTTGGAGCTGCCCATCCCCGTCCAAGCCCTGGATGGACAGCCACTTGGTAGTGGGAGCATAACACAGTGCACAGCTCTACTGCACATTCAGGTGGCGGGTGGTGGGTGGGAGTGGGAATATTTGTTTTGTTATTGTGTCTCCCTACTCTGTCATTGTTTTAGGTCATCCCTGGTTAGCTACTCACAACCCTGTCATTAATTGGGCCACGGGTGAACTTTCAATGGAGAACGGCGTTTTTGTCTCCCTCTTCTCTCTCCAGGATGGTGGGGAGCATTGCAGATTCTGTAATACCTACTAATCCCAATTTAATAGGTGTACCTGAGATCTATTTTGACCTGGCGGATGTTTTTAGTAAGACACGTGCTAAGGCACTACCGCCTCATAGATCATACGACTGCCCCATTAATCTTCAACCCGGTACCTCTCCGCCCTGTGGGCGTATATGTTCTCCCTCTCTCGCCCAGAGACAGTGGCTATGAACACTTACATTCAGGAGGCATTACTTGCAGGGCATATTCGTCCGTCCACATCTCCTGCTGGCGCTGGGTTCTTGTTCGTAGCGAAGAAGGATGGTACCCAGCGACCGTGCATTGATTATAGGGGGTTAAACGACGTTTCCATCAAGAACCGTTACCCTTTGCCTCTCATGGACACCGCCTTTGAGTGCTTACAGGGGGCACAGGGCTTCTCTAAACTTGACCTGTACCCCCCCCCCCCTTCCCCCATGCTGCTATGATGCCTGAATTTCCCCAAGGGGATCAATAAAGGAATATCTTATCTTATCTCATCTTACTTACATAATGCATACAACTTGGTCAGGATTACAGAGGGAGACGAGTGGAAGACTGCATTTAACACGCCCAACGGGCATTATGAGTATTTAGTCATGCCCTTTGGTTTAGCTAATGCTCCAGCAGTTTTCCAAGCCCTGGTCAACGACGTGCTGCAGGATTTAATTGGCGTGTCGGTTTTTGTGTACTTAGATGACATCCTGATGTTTTCTCGCGATATGGTGCAACACCAAATGCGCGTTCGTGAGGTGCTAAAACGTCTCCTCAAGCATCAGCTATTTGTTAAGGCAGAGAAGTGTGTGTTTCACACTGACACCGTTTCCTTCCTGGGCTTTGTGTTGACGAAGGGTGATCTTCCCATGGATCCAGCCAAGGTGAGTGCAGTCTTGGACTGGCCACGGCCTTCGTCGCTCAAGGAGTTACAACGGTTTTTGGGCTTTGCACATTTTTACAGGCGTTTTATTTGCAATTTTAGCGCCTTAGCCAATCCGTTAACAGCTCTCACTAAGTCCTCTCTCCCTGGCTTTGAATGGTCCCCTAGGGCAGAGTCGGCCTTCTGCGACCTCAAACGTCGATTTACCTCCGCCCCTGTACTGATCCGCCACGACGCAGAGACTCTGTTCATAGTGGAGGTGGATGCCTCTGACATCCCAGTGGGGGGGGGGGTGATCTCTCAGAGATGTTTAAAGGACGGTAAAGTGCATCCTTGCGCTTTTTTTTCTCGCCGGCTGTCTTGGGCCGAGCGTAATTACGACGTGGGTAATCGGGAGTTGTTGGCAATCAAATTGGCACTGGAGGAATGGAGACATTGGTTGGAGGGGGCGGCACATCCCTTCATTGTTTGGACTGATCATAAGAACTTGGCTTACATCCAAGGGGCTAAACGCCTTAACGCTCGCCAGGCCAGGTGGGCGTTATTCTTCACTCGATTTCAATTTTCCATCTCCTATCGGCCCGGTTCCAAGAACGCCAAACCTGATGCGTTGTCACGCCAGTTTGATCTTCCGGGTCGGGAGGAGAAGCCCCATCCTATTATTCCACAGGCCTTGATTTTGGCACCCATGTCTTGGGGCATAGATAGGGTGGTAAGATCGGCTCTGACACGGGAGCCCGATCCCGGTGGGGGTCCTCCGGGGCGGATGTATGTGCCCAAGGCTGCACGCTTGTGCCTGCTGCAGTGGGCACATACCTCTTCACTCACCGGCCATCCTGGGGCCGCCAGAACTCTGGAGTTTATCCGTAGGAGGTTCTGGTGGTTGACAGAGGAGGGGGATACACGCTCCTTTGTGGCTCGTGCCCGGTGTGCACGCGCAGTAAGACCTCTCGCCGTGCACCAGCGGGTCTCCTCCGACCGCTTCCTATTCCCAAACGCCCCTGGTCGCACATATCCCTGCATTTTATTTCTGGCCTTCCCCTGTCAGATGGGTTCACTACCATTTTGGTGGTAGTGGACCGTTTCTCTAAGGCAGCCCACTTCATTCCCCTCCCCAAGCTTCCCTCGGCCCGAGAGACGGCTGATCTGGTGGTACAGCACATCTTTCGGGTCCACAGGCTTCCAGTGGATATTGTGTCCGACCGGGGTCCTCAGTTCGCCTCCAGGTTCTGAAAGGCGTTTGCCGCCGGCCTTGGCGCCTCCGTCAGCGGGTTTGGCTTTCCACCCGTGATCTCCCTCTCCGGGTGGAATACAGGAAGCTGGCTCCTCGCTTCATAGGGCCCTTTAGAGTGGTTCGTCGGGTGAATCCTGTGGCTTACAGGCTGGGGCTTGCGGGCTCTATGAGGGTTCATCTGACGTTGTACGGGGTAGAAGAACGTTCCTGGGTGCCTCAAAGGGATATCTTAGATCCCAGCCTGATCGATGATTTTTGGCGGCTGCATCCCGAGGCCCCTAGGTGAACGTCTGGTGCCGTTCATCGGGGGGAGGTACTGTAATGCTCTGGGTTCTCTGGCTGCTGCCTGAGAACCGTACACCATTCTGACACCTGTCACTTGTCTCCCCTGTCACTAATTGTCTGTGTTCTCTGATTCGTTGTCACTGTGGTGCGTGTGGAATATCTGGAATGTGTACCTATGTAACCCCTGTCTTCCCTGTGTTTTATCGTCGGTTCTTCACACTACCTCCACCTCCAGCTTGGTACACAGCGGTACCCCTGGACTCGGACATTCCTGCTCCAGTTCGTCTTGATTAGCTGTTCAATTCTTTATGCTACTTCAGTAGACACGTCATCATTAACAAATGTCTAATAAAGTTAATTATTTGTTTTGTTTTTTCATCACCTGTTACAAATGTTGTAGACAGCTTTCGGATACACCCTTCTTTGTGACATCAAACAGTGACAGAATTAGGAACACACATTAGGAACAAACACATAATTCAAATGTAACGTTAGCGCCCACCACATCAAGTACGTCTACACAACATATAAGAGTTGTAGGTCTGAAATGATGGAATAGATTTACCAACAAAAAAGGTGTTTAGCCTGCTCATACCTTAAAAGCGTGGGGCAGCACGAATAACTTGGCTCTGCTAATGTATCGTGCTTCCATTCAATAGACATCAAGTCTCACTCACGTGATACTTCCTCTATCAGGGGTCTCAAACTTGCGGCCTGCGGGCCAATTGCGGCCCGCTGGATGATATTTTGCGGCCCCCTACTTGACATCAAAGTTTAGTGTTAGTGCGGCCCGCGCGCAACTTTTTGCCGAGTTGTTGCGCGAGTTGGAAGTTTTATTTATTTTATCACTTGTAGACTACCATAGCGGAGGCAGACTAGGGCGGGTCTTCACGGAATGCGTGTTGTCTCATTCAGCGGTTCGAGTCAGAGCGAGAGTTGACAGCGCATCTACATAGTCTATATCTGAAGGTACTGTAGCTAGTAACCTCGTTCCCAGTTTTATCTCCGTGAGATAAATGTAGCTAGTAGCCTAGTTTCGCCAGCAGGCAGCTAGTCGAAAAATGTGGCATGTTCAAAGATGGCCAGTAAAAGAAAAGTCGACAGTGAAAATCGCTGCAATTCAAAGGTGAATGGACTGAAAAATATGCGTGCAAAAAGCCGTGCATCCTCCCAGCACCAAATCAATGTGCCTAATATGCCAAGAAACGGTAGCTCTTGTAAAGAGTGGCAATTTTAAACGCCACTACAAAATAAAACAGTTTTGATGCAACCTTTCCTCAAAATGCAGTGCTAAGAACCACAAAAATAAATGGAATGAAATCATCATATCAAGCTGCAAGCAGAATTATTGTTAAATATATGTCACACTCAGTGACATGGGTTTTGGCTAAACACAAGAAGCCATTCTCTGATGCATACATAATAGAAATTATGTATGACTGAAGTGATGGAGACCATGTTTGAAGGCAAAGAAAAGCAAATCCCCCTCAGATAGCACAGCAACCAGAATAACTGAAATACTGGCTGGTAATTTGATTAAACAGCTTTGTGATAGAATAAAAAAAATGCATAGTGCATTTCCATAGCTGTGGATGAGTCCACTGACACCACTGAGAAGCCTATGTTCTGAAGAACCGTTCATGTTCTGAAGAACTGTTCATGTTCTGAAATGTTATTGCTAAAGATTGAGAAGGTTGGATCAGTTGTACTTTTTTTTGGAATACTTCCAAAAAACGACGTCTATAGCAGCAGAAAACGTTTATTTTGTATCTAACGTTAACACGAACCTAAACTAACATTACAACTAACCTAAAGTTAGTTTAGGTTCATGTTAACGTTAGATAATGTACAAAATAAACGTTTTCCGCTGCTAGTATAGACGTTGCTCTTTTATTTTGAAACCCCCCAGAACGGAAGTCATTATATTTGCTTTGTTGACCGTCCCGTTCTGTGTTAGCTCTGGTTAGCTACGTGCAGTAGTTAGTATTATATTATCAATACCAGCCATTGGATTACTGTTTTCTAAATTGGGGAGGCTTTTAATCGTCAAGGTAAGAGGATTTTAAGTAGAGCTGGGCCGTTAACGGCGTTAACGTGCTGCGTTAACGCTATACTAGTATTGCGCGATAATATAATTAACGCATTAATCAAAAAAAAATATTATTTTTTTATATATATATTTTTTTACCTTTATTTACCCAGGGTAGGTTCGCTGAGCACAGATGCTCTTTTTCAGGAACGCCCTGCTTCACATTCACACAGTTCCATTCACACCTGGGAGCTGCCCAGTACAACCACAGTTGACACCATTGGCCACTGAGCAACTCCACTGGAGCAGTTGATTCAAGCCATGTCACATAGTTCAAGTTTGAAATGATTCTTTCTGTTTTGCTCCTGAGAGTGCTAGATACTGTACTGTACTGGTAATATTATTTATTTGTGTTAACTTCTGAATAAAACAACTTATTAAACACAAGTACATCTTATTGAACATTATTTTGATATTTCATTACCAATTATCATAGCAAAACAGCTTTTTCAAACAGTCTGTAATGCATTTTGGAAACGGGAGATGGGCTCATGGTGTAATGGGCCACCTGGCCTGAGAAACATAAGGAGGAAAGAAAAAGTAAGGACTTACTTCTGGTCATTATTTGGGTAGAACACACATATTTTGAATGCCTTCGGCATTTTTTTTTTTTTTTTTGAGCCATTTTAATCTAGATTAATCTAGATTAAATCCAGGATTGCAGATAGATTAATCTAGATTAAAAAAATTAATCTATGCCCACCTCTAATTTTAAGTCATGGTATCCATAAACTTCAATCGGTTCGGATCCTTTGAAGGAATGAGAATATCAACAAACACGGCTTCACGTTGAAACCACTGACTGCGCCCAGAGACTCAAGTGGTTAGGCAAAAAATAGTTCAGAGTATATTTGCTTATAAAACGTAATTGTCTAATTCAATTATTTTTTATTTCTCCACGTGGTGAATACACAGGTCACAACATGTTTACAGGAACGTTTTGGAGTTGTATTTGGAGTGTATTTGGTGACTGTAAGACCCTGTAGGGAACGTCAGGCTACTGTCCCCCCCCACTTCCAGTGATGAAGCTAAGCTATGCTAACGGAGCGGCTGTTCCCTAAGATAAATGCACGCACATAGACAAAAAAGGTATGTATCTTCTTGTCTAACTCCAGGGAAGATGTTAAATAAGCTAATTTCCCAAAATGTTGGAGTTTTCCTTTAACTGAGTGTTATTATAAAGTGTTACCAAAGACTTCCTGTATGAGGAGGCCAAACACCCTCCCTTTGCCAGTTTAGTAGGCCCTGACGTGTGTATGCTTTCTACAACGCAGTTTGGTTTCCGGGTTCCTCTGATTGGCCACTAAGCCCATGTGACCCTATGCTATTACGCCCCCCTTATCGCCGCCAGTTATCGCTTACGCCCGCGCATGCGCATGAGCCGCGACAAGCCCCTCAGCCAGCCAGCAATACTAAGCTCCACTTAACCTAATTTATACCGTAACGAATCATTAAAAAAATATACCGTTAACTGGAATATGTTGTTTCTTTACACATACTGTATGTTGGATTATGTACAAATCTAATCATGACATTTAAGACATGCATGACATACAGATATATATATCTCTGACTCTGAGCACCTGAAGACTGTGCTATTAAACGAGAAAGTGCAGCACTATGTCAGCAGAGGCGAGCCTCCACTACTGCAGTGCAACACACAACTAACACAAGACTAGAGTGAACAAAAATGCTCATGGACCCGCGGTCTGTCATTGAATGCTCGTGTGTGTTGTTCGTTGGATTAGTTTTGGATTATTTGCCCACCAAAACAACTATCAAAACTTACACGGACCGCGGTCTCACGTTGACTGGCTTGTGTTGTCGCGCTGTGTGCAGACACTGGATGAACCCGCCCACCTCTACCTTTGATTGGCTTACCATGGCATTTTACTCAACCTCAGCCAATCGCGCGCTGAGGTTGGCTGAGAAGGACTAACCTCGTTCCCAGCTTTATAGAATGCCTCTCGGCGCAGAGATCTTTCTGATGAAGCCCGAGTCGCGCGATTTTTTATTGGTTTGTCATGACAAACCAATAACATAATCCAACATATGTATAAAGAAACAACATATTCCAGTTAACGGTATATTTTTTTAATGATTCGTTACGGTACTACTCTGCTGACATAGTGCTGCACTTCCTGGTTTAATAGCACAGTCTTCAGGTGCTCAGAGTCAGAGATATATATATCTGTATGTCATGCATGTCTTAAATGTCATGATTAGATTTGTACATAATCCAACCAGTGGCGGCTCGTGAATTCTTCACGGGGGGGGCGGAATTAATTAGTATCCCCCTCTATCTCTCCTTCTCTCTCTTTCTCTCTCTCACACACAGCGCGACGTGGAATCGATTCGTTACACAATCAGACCTAGTATGTGTAGTAGTATATACCAAGAATAACTTCAGTATGAGTACAGGGCTGTACACATATTTTGCATATTGTTAAACGAGCCAAGGCTAGCTATTAAACTATCGATATGAATCGAAAACGGGGGACCCTGATGTAAACAAGACAAACGTCTTTCTCTGGTCTGCATCCCCTTAACAATTGTGTGTATTGAGCCGTACTGTATTGTACCCATTCTGCAATCTGTTAATAAAGTTTTCATTCATTCATTCATTCAAACATAGACGATATTGAACAAGCCATAATCCACTTATTTTCAATCCAAACGAAACTCCACTCCAGAGAGAGAGAGAGAGAGAGAGAGAGAGAGAGAGAGAGAGAGAGAGAGAGAGAGAGAGAGAGAGAGAGAGCGTTAGTTAGTTAGTTAGTTAGTTTAGCATTAGCTTAGTGGCTAACAGTGGCTAACGTTAGCTGAGTGGCTAAGAGAGAGAGAGAGAGAGAGAGAGAGAGAGAGAGAGAGAGAGAGAGAGAGAATTAACTCACTTTGTTTAATTGAAACGTGGTCCAGCGGAGGGCTTGATAAAGTGTATGTCCACTGACTGTCCCCCAGACTGTTGTCGATGTATATCCACTGCCCACTGTCCAGACTCGAGACTGCATCACAACACACAGCATCGAACATCCTGCAAACTACCTGGCGTTCTACCGTCCACTTTTAAGCAAAACCGAGAAATGCGGCTACGGAAAAGTACTGTCGTCGCTGCGTCGGCCAATCAGAGAGCGTCTCCGAGAAATGCGGCTACAGAAATTATAGACGCCTCTTGCTTAGACCGCTTCAAAACGCGCCCGTGTTCCATCATAATACATCATATTTCAACGCACAGCACGTTACGCACTGATTGGCTGCGACGGATACAGCGATGAAACAGTGCACGGCGTGCACGCGCACTCAAAGCGCTATTGCGTCTAGCCCGAGAGAAATGCGTCGAGGAGAAATGCGGCTACGGTAACGGAACGTATTCTCTATCAGACAGTGAGTCACTTCCTGTTCAGGAAAACGATTATTTATATTTGATATATTAATGTTATATTGTGCATTGGAAACACAAACATACTTAAAATGAGTAAATATTATTCATTTTAAACATGTTTATATTATTTATAGGGCTATAAAACAAAAAAACAAAAAAAAAAAATTCTTATTCTTCTCTCTTTTAAACAGGGTTAACCAGGGGGGGGCGGTGCCCGAGCGCCCCTAGTGGCCAGCCGCCACTGAATCCAACATATGTGTAAAGAAACAACATATTCCAGTTGGGAAATATTTTTAATGATTCGTTACGGTATAAATTAGCTTAACTAGAGCTTAGTATTGCTGGCTGGCTGAGGGGCTTGTCGCGGTTCATGCGCATGCGCGGGCGTAAGCGATAACTGGCGGCGATAAGGGGGGCGTAATAGCATAGGGTCACGTGGGCTTAGTGGCCAATCAGAGGAACCCGGAAACCCAACTGCGTTGTAGAAAGCATACACGCGGCTCTGACAGCACGCTCCCCGTCAGAGGGAGAAGAGGTGACTCACAGGGGGAGGTTACACACAGAAGGGGACTTTATTGTGGACCAGTGCAGTGGACATGGAACAGCCCAGCATTTACAGTAGGAGTGTATGGTTTCCTGCAGTGTGAGACAATAACACATACAAATAGTAAGAATAAGGAATGATACAATAGTAGTAGTCGATGTCGTCGTAGTAGTAGTAGTAGTAGTAGTAGTAGTAGTAGTAGTAGTAGTAGTAGTAGTAGTAGTAGTAGTAGTAGTAGTAGTAGTAGTAGTTGTTCAGTACTGTTTCAAAGCCTCCAATGAGACTTACTCTGACCTGCTATGCCTAATGCACTGCTTGCTCTATTGTTCATTCCTTATTTATGGGTAAATATGTCAATGAAGCCTTTCATTGATTGGTATTTAAAAACCCACACAAGGTATTGATCAATAGGAGCGGTCACGGCCAGTGCATCGTCTGATGAAGATACTTTACATGTTGTCATTTAGCTGAACACTTTTATCCAAAGTCACTTAGTTACAAATTCTGTACAACAAGTCAGCAGGAAGGGTACAACTCTGGCAGGGTCAGTGATATTTAAGCATTACATCACGCGCAGGAGTGGTTTGTGAAAAATAAACCAGGGGTGGTCGTTAGACCCCCCTAGGCATGGTTTATTTTTCACAAACCACGACTGCAAGTGGTGTAATGCTTTTTTATACAACGGCATGCAAATTTCTCGATTCTGATTGGCTGAAACAGTCCATTTACACGTATGTATTGCGAACAGTCCACGCTTGCTGGCCCAGGACCCGCCCACAACCGAATCACATCACATCAATCCGCCGGATCACAAGATGGTGGACAATAATCTTTACAAATGGATATGTTGATAGCGACTAAACGACTAAATATCAAGCGATTCTGTCACAGCGAATGTCTTAGTGCTTTAAACAATGTTGGATGATGTAATTGATGGGTCTTGAATCATTTCCTATAGGGCAAAGAAAACTTTTTAATTTGTTTTACCTACTTTCTATAGAAGCATCTAAGAATGAAGTTATATAGAAAGTAGGTCTGCATCCCCTTAACAATTGTGTGTATTGAGCCGTACTGTATTGTACCCATTCTGCATCTGGTAATAACATTTTCAATCAATCATTCCAATAATACACAGTTGGATGTGTTAGTTGGTTGGATGCACTTCCGAGCTGCTTCCACATGAGGCAACTTCTCTCAATCATTCCAATAATACACAGTTGGATGTGTTAGTTGGTTGGATGCACTTCCGAGCTGCTTCCACATGGAGGCAAATTGTCTTTTTTGTAGTTGTGGGAACTACTTTTTCTGACGGATGTTTTTTTCAATAAATCTTCGATTAATGTGTGTTTATTGTATAGCAATAAGGTTGGATGAATGTGGCAGTTGTATAAAAGCTTTACACCACTTGCAGTCGTGATTTGTGAACAATAAACCATGCCTAGGGGGGTCTAACAACCCTCGGCTGCGCCTCGGGCCTAACAACCACCCCTAGGCATGGTTTATTGTTCACAAACCACTCCTGCGTGTGATGTAATGCTTAAATACAACTGCCACATTCATCCAACCTTATTGCTATACAATAAACACACATTAATTGAAGATTTATTGAAAAAACCATCCGCCAGAAAAAGTAGTTCCCAAAAAAAAAAAAAAGAGAAGTTGCCTCCATGTGGAAGCAGCTCGGAAGTGCATCTAACTGTTCTCAGTAGGACATCCAACCAACTAACACATCCAACTGTCTTTCAACTAAGACATCCAACCAACTAACACATCCAACTGTCTTTCAACTAAGACATCCAACCAACTAACACATCCAACTGTCTTTCAACTAAGACATCCAACCAACTAACACATCCAACTGTCTTTCAACTAAGACATCCAACCAACTAACACATCCAACTGTCTTTCAACTAAGACATCCAACCAACTAACACATCCAACTGCCTTTCAACTAAGACATCCAACCAACTAACACATCCAACTGCCTTTCAACTAAGACATCCAACCAACTAACACATCCAACTTTTCTTTAGTTTTTAATTATGAAGTTAGTGGTTGTTATTGGAATGATTGATTGATTGATTGAACAATTTATTACCAGGTGCAGAATGGGTACAATACAGTACGGCTCAATACACACAATTTTTAAGGGGATGCAGACCTACTTTCTATAGAACTTCATTCTTAGATGCTTCTATTGAAAGTAGGTAAAAAAAAAAAAAAAAAATGCAATTAGTGTGTGTGTGTGTGTGTGTGTGTGTGTGTGTGTGTGTGTGTGTGTGTGTGTGTGTGTGTGTGTGTGTGTGTGTGTGTGTGTGTGTGTGTGTGTGTGTGTGTGTGTGTGTGTGTGTGTGTGTGTGTGTGTGTGTGTGTGTGTGTATGCGACCGAGTGAGTGTGTCTGGAAGCCAGTGTGAGTGAGCTCTGGCAAGGAAGGGGAAGAAGGAAAATAAAACGATTTTTTTTTGCAATTAATCAATCAATCAATCAATTCGCACAATTTTTATTTTGTTCTACAATGACTCATGACCCATCAATTACATCATCCAACATTGTTTAAGCAACTAAGACATTGTGTGTGTGTGTGTGTGTGTGTGTGTGTGTGTGTGTGTGTGTGTGTGTGTGTGTGTGTGTGTGTGTGTGTGTGTGTGTGTGTGTGTGTGTGTGTGTGTGTGTGTGTGTGTGTGTGTGTGTGTGTGTATGCGACCGAGTGAGTGTGTCTGGAACAGACAGTGTGAGAGAGTGACCTATGCTATTACGCCCCCCTTTACACTCTCGCGCTGTGAAGCGCCAGCGGGGCGATGCAGTGGTTTCTCCCCGGCTTCCGTGGCTCGGTCCAGCTCCAGCAGCAGCGGCCGTCTTCCGCCTGCCCGTTGGAGGAGTAGTGGGGGAGAAGAAGAGGAATATTTTTAAATAGCAAGAATTATCGACTGGCAACTCTGTGCTCGTCAGACCTGCAGCTGCTGGTACTGTATGGAGAGAGAGGCACACAACAACAGACAGACAGCCGGTTTCAATCACTGAGCTGTCTGTCTGTTGTTGTGTGCCTCTCTCTCCATACAGTACCAGCAGCTGCAGGTCTGACGAGCACAGAGTTGCCAGTCGATAATTCTTGCTATTTAAAAATATTCCTCTTCTTCTCCCCCACTACTCCTCCAACGGGTGTTTGTGCGACCATGTCGACCTGAACAATGGGGGATAATAATAAGAACGAGCCGACCTCGGAGGGAGGATACCGCAGGCGGAAGACGGCCGCTGCTGCTGGAGCTGGACCGAGTCAAGCCGGCGGCAGCGCGGCGCACGGAAGCCGGGGAGAAACCACCGCATCGCCCCTCTGGCGCTTCACAGCGCGAGAGTGTAAAGGGGGGCGTAATAGCATAGGCCAGTGGCCAATCAGAGGAACCCGGAAACACAACTGGGTGGTAGAAAGCATACACGCGCCCAGGCTTCCTCACTCCAACCGAAGCCACTCCTACCGGCTCCACGTCCCATTCACACACCCCGCCGTGGGTCAAGAGGTGAGAAGACCCATTTAGAGGTCAAGTTTAGCAAATTAAAAGATTTGCTATAGTTTACCCAATCATTTTCAAGGAGATTGATTGATTGATTGAAAACTTTATTAACAGATTGCAGAATGGGTACAGTACAGTACAGCTCAATACATACAATTGTTAAGGGGATGCAGACCAGAGAAAGACTTTTGTCTTGTTTACATCAGGGTCCCCCATTTTCAATTCATCATAAGGAGGACAAAAGAGCCATGTATATTTCATTATTTCATATATTTCATTACAAACCTTTATTTCAACTCGTAAGGCGCGGTTACCCTCATTTACAGTGACGACGAGCTTACAAAACAAACAGTTTATCAGCACTTATACATACAGTATAGGCACAATAAATAAGAATAAACAATAAAAACGTTGTTACAAGACGACACACAGTGGTCGGAGATCATACTTTTAAATGCAGCAAGAGAGGGAAGAACCTTCAGCTTCAGAGTCAAATTTCTTTATATATATATATTTTTTTTTTAAATGATACCGATATTTTCCGATATCACATTTTAATGCCGATATCGGCCGATAATATTGGACATCCCTAATTTTAACTGAATGAACTGAGTATGACCAGAGAGATATGAATGGAACCAGTCTAGGGATGTGTGGGAGATTCCAATGGAGGCTAGTCGGTTAAGGAGGGTGGAGTGAGATATGGTGTCAAATGCGGCGCTTAGATCGAGGAGGATGAGGATGGATAATAGTCCGGAGTCAGCTGCCATCAGGAGGTCATTAGTGATTTTGAGGAGGGCTGTTTCTGTGCTGTGACGGGGGCGAAAACCAGATTGGAACTGTTCATAGAGGTTATTGTTGGAGAGGTGAGCATGAATCTGAGAAGCCACTACTTTTTCCAGGATCTTTTTGAGAAATGGCAGGTTGGAGATGGGGCGGAGGTTATTGAAAATGTTGGGGTCTAAACCAGGTTTCTTTAGAATCGGTGTTACAGCAGCGGATTTGAGAGATGATGGACAGAACCAGAGGTGAGGGAGGAATGGATTATTGCAGTTATAAGGGGCAGGAGAGAGGGGAGGGAGGCTATGACCAGGGAGGAGGGCAGGGGCTCAAGTTGGGAGGTGGATGGCTTGGATTTCCGGATGAGTTTTGATATATCGGCAGCAGAGGGGAGATGGAAGCAGGAGAGAGGTGCAGAGAGGGGGGGTGTGGAGCTAGGGGAGATGGACAATTGGACATGAGAGAGGTCAGTTGCTGGTGGATATTGGCAATTTTTTTATTGAAAAATGACATCAGGGAGTTACAATGTTCAGTGGAGTAGAAGTGTGAGGGAAGGGAGTCAGGGGGGCAGAGTGAGTTGTTGACCACTGAGAACAGGGCCCTGGTGTTCCCAGCACCAGCAGTGATTTTGTCTGCAAAATATTGGGATTTGGCTGAGGAGAGGACGTCTTTGTAGTGGAGGATATGGGTATGGTGCATCTGTTTGTGAACAGTGAGTCCGGTTTTTCTGGAAAGCCGCTCCAGCTGACGTCCTTTGGCTTTCAGCAGACGTAGGTGAGGGGAGAACCAGGGGGCAGAGTGGGGGAATGAGACAGTCCTGGTTTTGAGGGGGGCAAGTGAGTCCAGCAGAGTTTGGAGACTGTCGTTGTAGTGGGAGACGAGCTGATCCGGGGTGCATGGGGGGATGGTGATGGGGAAACTGTCGATGCCTGTGGTGAGATCTGCTAAATTAATGTTTTTGATGTTGCGGAAGGACATAATACGTAAGTGTTTGGTTTGGGATAGTGTCAGACTTAAATTAAATGAAACAACCATGTGGTCAGAGATGGGGAGATCGACACCTGAGCAACAGACCAAGTCCAAAATATGAGCTTTAGAATGGGTTGGGAAATATATGTGTTGTTTGAGACCAAAACGTATGGTTATGTATATAACCATAGTTATATGAGCATAGTGACGCTCAGCGTCATAGTGGCAATACTCTTCATATCCAGTATTGAACTGAAATAAATTCTCACATGTACCTTTACATACCATCATCTGTCTGGCCACACCCCCATCCGCTACGTACATAAGCAGGGGTGTGGCCATACCATCAGCTCCTTCCCAATCTTTCACCACAAGGCAAGATCACGGGGTCCTCAGTGAGTCCTGACGCTGAGCGTCACTATGCTCATATAACTATGATTATATACATAACCGTACGTTATATATCGCATAGCTCTGCTCAGCGTCATAGTGGCAACACAGGAGCTGAGCAGAGCTGAGCTCGACAAATGTACCCGCTGAGGCCCCCCACAACCATCAGAACCGGGGAGGACCCGAGCCCCCCGAACCCCCCTAGCGGAGAACGGGAGGGAGTCGGATCCGACTGCGCGAAGAGGAGACTTCAGCAACTCAACGCACAGGGTGAGCAGACCGTGGGGCGTACCCACGACTACACAAACGCACAACCCGCATGCCACTAGGGAACGAACGGAAGGAACAAACCCCCGTTACCACCCCTACTGTAATATCACGGGTCAAGAGCAAAAGCCCAACCCTGTGGCAAGGCCGTAGCAGCGGAGCGCGAAGGAGGACCCAGACCCAGAAGGGACTGGACTCCCCCGGAAAAAGGGGGCCTGGAGAGGCCAACGACGCCACAGCATCGAGATCTCACCAGGCGGTCACTAGTGACACCGCCCCCCACATCGCCAGCGTATTCGGACAGGGCCCATCCAAGAGCAGGCCCTTCCCCCCTATAGCACGCCGCCTAGCTCACTGATCCTGGTATACTCAGGCAGTCACCCATCCAAGCACAACCCAGGCCTGAACCTATACCGCTTCCGAAATCGAACGAGATCGGGCGTGTTCAGGTTGGCATGGCTGTAAGCTCGAAGCACTCAAGAAGTTACACCCACAGCAGGAGCAGGCAGCGCACCGGGGAGACGACCCCCAAAAGAGGTCGATCCCTCAATCCAGGCAACAGGCACTCGACCTGAGCCTGGAGTACTGCGGACTAGACAGGCGCCAAAGGGGTCTGCTGAAACAGCACCCCGGCGGAAGGGGCGTATGCTGGCATTGTTGTGCACCATGTCACAGCCTCCACAAAAAAAAACCGACTCTCTAGAGGGGCCGAGGCAGAGAAGGCTGACACGATTGGCAGACGTCATGAAACGTGCGGGGGCACACTCAAGCGGCCTACCCCGAGAGTTGACTCCGCCACCAACACACCAGGGAACCAACCACCCCCTTGGTTCAAACATGAGGTGGTTGTTCCTATAACCCCTCAAGAAAAAACTCCAAAACACAACTGCGGGTATACACTGCCTATACCGCAGTACAAGTGTTTCAGTTTTCAAAAAGGGGTTATCCCAGGCCTACGGGTCGACGAAACAATTTCGGACTGGGCCCGGCAGACCGGGACGTACACAGGGATGCCAGAGGAGTTCTATAAGAATCACCTCAACAGCCCCCTCCCAGCCATGCTTAAGCAGGAGAAGAGAGGGGCGAAAAGAATGGAGAAGGACCAGGCCCCCATTAGCACAGCGCAAGGTACAACACAACATGGACCAAGCACCAGTGAGGGGTAATACGTAGTAACACAACCACGAACATCTCCATAACGTCAAACCCTGCAACACCCGGGCCGACCCGGCATTTTTCCCCCCGAAAAAAGCACAAGTCCCTCAGGGTACCAGAACAGCAGATCTGCGTCCCCGGCGGACAACGGGTTAACTGACCTGGACCGGCGCGACCAGAATCCGTCCCGTGCGCTAATCATGCCGCCATCCCCAACCCTTAGGAGGGGGGTAGTTACGCGTGTGGATCCAAAACATTATAGAGGGCGCCACCCAGACATCCCTGAAAAACTCCCTGAGGAGGAGGCTCTGACCCAATACACACACTACCAGTAGGGAGCAGAGCAGAAGAACAAAATGTCTCTACTGCGTTGCATCACCCACCAAGCTCAATACACATACAACTTTTTAAGTTCTACTCACCTTAACAATCTGAGGAAGAGGCTCTGAAACTCTGAGGATGCTCCCTCACTGGGAGGGAGGGTCTGAACTCACAGGAGGCTCTGAAACTCCCTGAGGAGGAGGCTCTGAACTCCCTGAGGAGGAGGCTCTGAAACTCCCTGTAACAGAGGTCCATAATATGGAGCCTGAATAACCCACGGAAGTCTTACCAATAGAAACGCGGCCAGTGACGTACTCTATGGTGGGGGAATTTCCGTGGTCCACCGCCCAATATGGCGTGGGACCAGGAAACTCCCCCCCCCCCCCCCTACCCTGTAACGCACTGATCCAGCAACGTGACAGGAAGCCCGAAGGACAGGGGGTTTTAACCCCTGACCAATCAGAAAAAGGGGAGGAAGATTTTACCAGTTCACCCCCTTATGACCCCTCACCCCTGATACGATGTAATGACAAAATAGAGCCATGACACCAGTCATAGCATGCTACATGAAGCGTTTAACAGCTTCACATAGACTCATGTGCGAACCTGCCATCTGAATTTTACAAAGGAAGAAAAACCCAGACTCAGAGAGGGCCCCTTTAAGAGCCCTGGTACCAGAGCTTACATGTGACTTCTGTAGGCCAACACCTAACCCAGTTGTGGATCTTAATGACACACACAACCGTCCAGCACAACAAAAAAGGCAAAAGTACACTCTCACTACCGTAAGAGGAACGCCGTTTTTCATAACGAGAGAAGACACAAGTCCTTAAGTACTGGCCACAGGCCTTGCTAAGTCCACATGATAGCGACCAAAACAATCTTTTCCCAAGCAGGAGCACAACCCCAGCAGAAGCTGAGGGATTACACTGTATCCCCACAAACATAATGAAACAATATATTGTAAACAAAAACATGTTTGAGAGGAGGGGGGGAAGCCCCAGGGAAACCGGGGTATCACCCCTCCCCACCTTACCCTTGATAAGACTAGGTTGAACAGGTACCGCTCTGTTAATATGTGAACATGCTACCTGTTTATTGTCATCACAGGCTGAGAGAAGGACTCACCCCTCGATCATATGTCACTAAGCATAGCTTTGCAGGGTTATTAACCCAACTAGTTGTGAGCTCAACCACGTTAACTAACGTTACATGAACACACAAGTTCTCATCACAACCAAACCAGTTCATTTTTACTCACTTAAAAAACAATGCCGATTTTCTAGGTAGAGAGAAACTATACCAGCGACAAGACAATTCACACACAACACATGTTGTATCCCCAATGTAGTGAAGCAACATACGTTTTGGAAAAAAACATCGTTATTACAAAACATTTAGAAGGGAAGGAAGGAAGAGGCGTTAAGTGTCCAGAAGGACCCTTACCTACACCGTGAATGCAGGCTGAGAGGACTGCAAACACTGGTCTCCATGTTGACGAAAGTCCTCGCTGGCGGGGCAACACGGTGTAGGGCTAACTAACATCCTCTGTCAAAGATGATGTCGTAGTCAGAGTGTTATGGCCTGCTATTCTCACGGCTAAAGTTCAACGGTGTAGCATAAGCTAACAGCCAACTCAGGCCGACTGGTAGCAACAAGCTAACACTCCTGGCCTAGTGAGAGAAGAATCCGCTCGTCCAAGATCCCGGGTTTTAACCACAGATCTTGGTCACGGCCCACTAGATAGACTACCGTGGGCTTCAAACCAGGACCCTCCCTCTGCCGTCTAAGAGGCAGAAAAAGGATACTAGTCTGGGGCCGGCTTTCGTAAATTGTGCAGCTAACCCCCTCATAGCAACACAACTGGCGCCCGCGTAGCAAAATCATCACTCACCCAGAGGTAGCTACAGTAGCTTCTCACAACAGCCGACGCCTCCTGCACAGTCCAGCTGCAGAATTGAAGGTAATACCTGTCCAGCTGCAGCTTGGAGGACTGCAGGTGGGGATTAGACCAGCGACGCGAGCCCCTAATACGAAAATGCCGGTTGAGGTCAGAATGATCATCATCTTCCAGACACCCCAGTGACGAAGACATTATCGCCGTATTTTTCGAAAATAGTGAGAGAGAAAACAAAGATATAATGTCAACGTAGCTCCTTGATCTTCTACTTTCTTCAAAAACAATTCAGCAAACTTAAAGTGGTGTAAACAGGCACTCAACGTGGTGAAAATTGAAGAAGGAGCTGATGGTATGGCCACACCCCTGCTTATGTAGGTAGCGGATGGGGGTGTGGCCAGACAGATGATGGTATGTAAAGGTACATGTGAGAATTTATTTCAGTTCAATACTGGATATGAAGAGTATTGCCACTATGACGCTGAGCAGAGCTATGCGATATATAACTGTCCAGGCAAGAGATGAAGTCCTTAGTGAGAGCATGATTCGTGTTGTCCATGTGAATATTTAAATCACCCAACAGAATTATGTTGGATGAGAGTGAACAGATGTGGGTGAGAAATGTGTTGAATTCATCAATGAAATCCTTGTTTGGTTTGGGTGGGCGGTAGATATTTACTAAAATAGTTGGTGTAGCTCCATTTAACTGTAGAGCTACAGACTCAAATGAATGAGACACTGGCAGTGTGACAGATGAGACCTTTCAAGACTTGCGGTAGATTAGCGAGAGACCTCCCCCTCTGCCGGTGAGACGGGGTTGGCAGGTGTAAACAAACCCAGGTGGGGTAGACTCGTTCAGCTGAGAGAAGTCATTGGGATGTTGCCAAGTCTCTGTTAAACAGAAAAAGTCATACTTGCGGTCGAGGAGGAGGTCTTGCAGTAATTGTCCCTTGCCAGTGAGGGAGCGGATGTTAAATAATCCAAGTTTGACGTCAGAGTGCTGGTTGAAGAAGCTAAAGTTAGCCGAACTGGCTAGGCTAGCTAACACGCTGTGGTCCACCTTCCTGCGAGTGTTTCTCAGAGGGTGGCATAGTAGTAGCGGGAAGGGGGGCCTTGCAAAATAAAAAACATTTTTTTTTTTTTTTTTTTTTTTTTTTTTTTATTATTATTATTTTTTTTTTGTGAGGCCCCCCTTCCCGCGAGGCCCTTTTTCATCACAGACCTAAAATCTAGTTTTGCTTATATGCTTATATATTTCACATTAGACACGTTTGTAGAATGTGTCTGACTTGTTCCTAGGAGCCTCTGCGGCTCTGCAGACTGCAGTTTTCCGGTTTCTGATTTTAGGATAGTGTTTCCGGCCCGGGCTCTTCTCCCGTCCGCCGTAATATACCAAATAGAAGAAGAAGAAGACACACGAGGTAGATAATTCAGCGCTATTCAGAGGAGCCAGTGGATGTCTTTTCAAAAGCAGCATGGATCAGAAGAAATTACACCGTGGGCCAAGAAAGTCTCCTTCCAACTTTACCATTGGCGCCGCATTGATACTGCGTTATGGTGAGTCAACTATTATTATATTCCCGCCGTGGATCTATCTCTCTCTCTCTCTCTCTGGAGCCAAACTGGTCGACTAGCTAATAGTACTACTAGTAGCTAACGGTGTGTGCCTGGTGTCAGCACCTGGCTGTATGTAGCCGCATAGCTTGCTTCTGCGTTAGCTAATGGTTAGCGATAGCCTGGTTGAGCTAACTGTTAGCCAGTTAGCTGTTTAGCTTCGACGTTAACTGCCGGCTGCGCTCGGCTGGGAACGTTCGTTTGATGCTATCAGTTAGCCTTGAGTTAGCTGTTAGCTTGTGCTACGACCATTGACATTAGCCGTGTGTGCCTGGTGTCAGCACCTGGCTGTATGTAGCCGCATAGCTTGCTTCTGCGTTAGCTAATGGTTAGCGATAGCCTGGTTGAGCTAACTGTTAGCCAGTTAGCTGTTTAGCTTCGACGTTAACTGCCGGCTGCGCTCGGCTGGGAACGTTCGTTTGATGCTATCAGTTAGCCTTGAGTTAGCTGTTAGCTTGTGCTACGACCATTGACATTAGCCGTGAGAATAGCAGGGGGTTCTGGCACTCTGACTACGACATCATCTTTGACAGAAGATGTAGTCGGGCCATGACAAGGCTCTGGCAGCAGCTTATTTTTGTCCCGACAGCGAGAGGCCTTTCGTCAACGTGGAGACCTGTGTTACGGCCTTTCGCCCTGCGTTCCTTGGTGCAGGTAAGATTAATGAAAATGTCATGACATTACCCCACTCTTCCTTCCTTCCCCTCCCGAATGTTTTGTTAATAACGATGTTTTTTTCCAGGCAAAACATATGCTACTTCACAACATTTGGAGATACGACATGTGCTGTGTGTGAATGTCTTGGTCGTTTGTGTAGCTTGGGTAGCGTTGGGCCGTTGGCCAAAGCTGTGTGTGTCACAGTACCTGGCTAGCCTATTTAGCTGATGTCGGCCATTGGCTCCTTGCTGCTTTGGTTTCTCTATAGACCCTCTTCTCTTTGGATTTAAGTGTTGATCTTTGTCCTTTTTGATCTCTCATACATGCTCTCTCTCTAACACACACACATGCTCTCTCTCTCTCTCTCTCTCTCTCTCTCTCTCTCTCTCTCTCTCTCTCTCTCTCTCTCTCTCTCTCTCTCTCTCTCTCTCTCTCTCTCATACATGCTCTCTCTCTAACACACATGCTCTCTCTCTCTCTCTCTCTCTTTCTAACACACACAGTCTGCCTATGGCGGCCTTTCTCGATGGCTAGGCTGTGCTCGCTGAGTCTGTATAGTCAAGGATCTTCAGTCACAGTGCTCAGGTATTCTGCCACTGTGTACTCTCTGTTTAGGGCCAAATAGCATTTCAATTTCTTTCCAATGTGTCTCTCTCTCTCTCTCTCTCTGTACACTGTATATTGACTGTAGAACGGGAGCTCTCTCTCGCTCTCTCTTTTGCTATATGTTGACTGTATCATGCCCCGCCTCGGGCAGCGCTATTATTTAAGAATTTGTTGACTGTATGAAAAAAAATAAAAAATAAAAATATATATATATATATATATAATTTTTTTTTTTTTAACCTTTTGGGGGGGGGGGGGGGGGGGCTCGCGTTAAATCTCGCACAGGGCCTCGCATTTCTCCCAGGCGGCCCTGAGTAGTAGTAGTAGTAACAGTTGTAGTAATAGTTGGACTCAACTATAATAATGTCATTATAGCAAGGGTAATTTAAACAGCAATGCATTCACTGGATATCTTTTTCGACAAAGAAAACAAAAGTTACCTCATAATCTTTTAGCAAAATCAAGAACCAAGAAAAATAAATCCATTTGATACAATACCTACAATACAGAAAATGGTTCGCTACATATCCTGCTTCCTCATAGGTCAAAATCTATTCCTGGTTCTCCTCCTCACTGTGTCTGATTGGCCCGCTGAGATTGCAGCGTGCATCTCTATGGGTAGATCCAATCATCTCTGCTTACAGTCAATACCTCATTCAGACATGAAACATGTACATGTCATTGCGTTGCCAGCCATTGCTCTTGCCACAAATAGCACCACCATCCACATACAGGATGTCGGCATTGGGTTACAATGTTGGCCTCTTTTTCATTTTATGCAAGTCATTCAACGTATAGTCAGTTACAGTATAACGCTCTGGGCAACAGCTGTTTCTGCTCACACTGTTTAGGTTCTATGTAGAAGTGGAGAAGACGTATCTGTGATGTGAATTATGCACTGGGAGGACTATCAGATACAGTGAGGACTATCAGATACAGTGAGAAATACAGTACTAGATACAGTGAGAAATACAGTACTAGATACAGTGAGAACTAAAATACCAGATACAGTGAGCAGTGAGGAGTATCAGATATAGTGGTTGAATTGTCCTCAGAGAACCATAGGAATGGCAAAACCTTCATCCTCTGGTTGGTCTATCAATCACAAAATTGTCAGCCTTTTAGCAACACGCTAAGTAAGGGATAATGTATAGCTACGAGGTCATTGTCGCAAAATAATTGACCGACACAGAGTTTAAAATACAGAGGCGCCTCGCTGAGGTGTTTTTTTTTTTTTTTTTTTTTTGATCTTTTTCCCCCTCCATCTTCCTCCGATTTTCTCCCATCCCAATGTTAGTCGTATGCCAATTCCCAGTCCCTTCCTGGTCGCTGCGCACTTACCCCCCACAGTCAGATCATCTGGGAGAGTGGAGGCTACCACGTGCTTCCTCCGACACACGTCCAACCAATCACCGCTTCTTTTCACCTGGCAGCGCGGATTCTCATTGAGAGGGCGTAGCGTGTGGGAGGACCACACTATCCCCCTCAAGTCCTATCCGCGCTTAGCAGGCGCCCCTACCGAACTGTAGGAGTCGCTGTTTACAACGACCCGGACCCACCCCGCCAGCTTCTCCCACCCTCTAATACAGCCAATTGTATTAGTGCAGACGGCCAGCCAAGCTGGTGACAACCCCGGAGCTGTGAGCTGGAGAACAGGCCAGTGGCGTATTTAGACCACTATCACTAGGGCACGTGCCCTAGTGATGATCATCTGTGCCCCAGTGATGAAAAAAAAAAAAAAATGTTTTTTATTTTTTTTTTTTTTTTTAACAAATGTTTTTTATTTTCCCTTTTTTAACATGATCAAATGATCATTTAACATGATCAAATAATTATTATAATATTTTTTACTTCGCTTTGAAATATTATAGTGAAATATTTTGCACTGCATTTATCTTGTTGAAATCCTCCAACAGGCTCTTTTTTGTAAGTTGACTGGTTTGCACACCAATAATACAGTGCAATAATAGAATAGTAGAATAGATAGTAAAATTATGCAATAGAATGGCCAGAGTAAAATAGTGCTACAGTACAATCAACAGCGGGGTGTATTAGAAGGCTATGGTGAAGAGGTACGTTTTTAGCTTATTTCTGAAAATATTAAGAGATCTAGCTTCCCTAATGTCCATAGGTAGTGTGTTCCATAACTTTGGTGCATAGTTAGCAAAGGCTGCATCCCTGATTTTCTTTAGACTGTGGCTTGGAACCTTCAATATACCAGTAGTAGATGATCACAATGTTTATACTTTGTATATAAGGAGGAGGACCTTGAAATCAATTCTAAATGTTACCAGAAGCCAGTGTAGGTTACTTACTTGTAACTTCGGGTTTGATCCAAGGAGTAAGTTGCCCCATATTGCTCTGTAACATTTCTCTTTTTGTTATAGGACCGACTAGTAGGATTTCAGTTTTGCCCTCATTTAATTTTAGGAAGTTGTTCGTCATCCATTTGTTTATTGCTAAGAGACAGGCGGAAATGGAGTTTATAGCTGTGTGATCATTTGGTTCAGCGGAGATGTACAATTGTGTGTCATCTGCGTAACTATGGAAACATACATTGTGCTTTCTAATGATGTCTCCTCAATGTTCAATGTTCAATGCAATGTTCAATGCAAGTAAAGCACTTTAAACTTTAAGTATGACTAAATGCTTTATTGACTATATATATAGTAACTGTTCCAAAATGCATAGATTTCTATGTATTTTAGGGGTTTGGGTGGCTAGCTCTTTTTAATATAAATGTCAGATTGTTTTATTTATTTCATAGATTTCTATGCATTTCAGGAGTTTGGGGGGCTGGCTCCCCAAAATAATTAAATAACATAACCCTAACCTAACCCTAAAACCGAAATAAAGTTAAAAAAAAATAGTTACAAAATCCACCCATTTTCGCCCACAAACCGGCCAAAACCGGCCAAATTTTTTCGTAGTTGTTGGTGCCCTTCTGTGCCCTACTGAAGTGCTGGGTCTAGAATCCAGCTCCGGGGTTGGTGACGAACGCAATCTCCGCTCGGCCACCTAACCGCCCCTCGCCGAGGTGTTTTAAACGTCAGTGAAGGTCAATTATTTGGCGACAATGATCGACTATAGCTATACATTATCCCGCTTATTACATGGCTAACTTACTAACAATATACCTAATTCATTTTACATCGACAAGACGAGATCAAATGCAGACGCAGTTCTGTTCTGTCGCTCCCGCTGTCATCGTCACACACACTCCGCTGTCAGTGCAGCCAGCAGGTGTGTCTGATTGGCTGCACTGATGCAGTGTGTCAGTGGGCTTGATTGTGAACAGCTGCGCACAGCGGTCATTATTGTTCGGCAGAGGTCCGTTATCGAGTAATTTTCGGCGAATGTGAAAACGTCATGTAATAATAACTAATAATTGACCACACCGTGATGAGGTAAGTGAATTAAGTTTACTGAGAGAGAGGACTTGCAAAATGAAGGCAGGGCAGAGAGTATGATGGATGTTTGCTGAACCATCAGCAGGGCAATAGTGTCAACAGCTACCGCATGCATCTGGGTGGAGATTGATGCATGCAGGAGCCCAGGGGAGAGACTCACGATGGGGGGGGGGGGGGGGGGCGTTTTTGTGTTGGCTGCTAGCTGGCTGCTCCATGCTGAGAGAGAGAGAGAGAGAGAGAGAGAGAGAGAGAGAGAGAGAGAGAGAGAGAGAGAGAGAGAGAGAGAGAGAGAGAGAGAGAGAGAGAGAGAGAGAGAAGGAGGGTAGAGAGAGGTAGAGCGGGGGAAACAAAATACCAGCGAGGAGGGCGGTGAGGCGAATTATCTGAGAGTGCAGGTATGTGGGGAGGTGTGGCACGAGGGTAGGAAGACGTTGGGAACTTGGCTAATGGAGGAACCTACTTCCAGTGACTGACGCTAAGCTAGCTAACGGTGCACATCTTCCTACTCCTACTGCATGCACAGAGAAGAAAAAGGTATGTATCTTAACACTCCAACATTTTGGGAACCCTGGAGTTAGACAAGAAGATGCATATCTTTTTCTTCTCTGTGCATGCAGTAGGAGTAGAAAGACTGTTGAAGTTAGATGTTATGTATGATTGCATGTAACTGTCTAACTGTTTCCACAAGAGGGCGCTATAGGCGCAAGGAGACGTAGCTATTAGGGCTGACGTCAGGTGAGAGGGTATATAAGAGATTGTTCCCTCCCCCCTCTTTCTCTTCCTCCGTCGCTCTCATAAGGAGAAGGTCTCATGTGTACTGTTGGGTGCAATGTGATAATAAACCACGCCAAAGGCTAAAGAGAGAAACCTTGTCGTCCTGAACATATTATTGTCGCTCCTCAAGTTCTTTAATAGTTGTCATACAGAAGTACAGAATACTTTCATACAAAATGCTTCTTACTGTTACGCTCCAGAGACTGTGCTAGACAAGATAGTATCAAATAACATAATAACATAATATAGCATGTAATTTAGAAGAAGAAAAATGAGGTCACAGTGTTCGGTATAGACATATGTACAATGTTCTGAGTTACCATATAATATACAATACTATGCAGTGTACTAATGTACAGTACTATCTAGTGCAAAGCAGAAATGGGATGAGGTACAATTTTAGGTACAATTTACAGTAAGGTGTACGAGTTGTAGTGCAATCCTTCATCCATAAATATAAAGTGTGGGGAGTGGGTGCTACAGTGTGTTTGTTTAAAGTGGGTGTGTGCTATAAAGTGTGTGGAGTGGGTGCTACAGTGTGTTTGTTTAAAGTGAGTGTGTGCGTGTGGATGTGTGTGCTATGTGCGTTTGGTGGTTGTTGTTGTGTAGTGTTCATTCATTGTTCGTTTAGCAGCCTGATGGCCTGGGGATAGAAGCTTCTTCTGAGTCTTTCTGTGCTCGCCTTGAGACTCCGGTATCGCTTGCCTGACCGCAGCAGTTCAAAGAGGCAGTTGTTCGGGTGACTGGAGTCTTTAATGATTCTCTTAGCCTTGCCCTTGCTCCACAGCTGACTCTGTCAACAAAGACATTTGGAACTAGGCTAATGGAGGAACCTACTCTGATGCTAAGCTAGGCTAACGGTGCGTGTCTTCCTACTCCTACTGCATGCACAGAGGGTATGTATCTTCTTGTCTAACTCCAGGGTAGATGCCAAATAAGCTAATTTCCCAAAATGTTGGAGTTTTCCTTTAAGGGTTGGTCTCCCCTGAACTTCAGTGGATGGGATTGACTCCATTTGTTACATCAGTGTTGCAACATGGTCATGTTCAAGATAAGATAAGATGAGATATTCCTTTATTGATCCCCTTGGGAAAATGCGGGGTGTCATAGCAGCATGGTGGAGGGGAGGTACAGGTACGGGCAGCGTGTATACTTTCAACAACAAATGTTTGTTTCCGCGTTCGAGTTTTGCGCTCTGATTGGCCAGGTCATGTACGCCAATCGTGGGACAGCAAGTTCTGCGCCTATTTCCGGGTCTAACAGCCTGCAAACTACCTGGTGTTCTATTGCCATGCTCTAAGACAAACTCTAACCTTAACCAACTTCGAAAGAGTGCCTAAGCTTAACCGTCGAAAGAAGGGCAGGCATTCTATCGCCATGCTCTAAGTCTAAGACAAACTCTAACCATAACCAACTTCGAAAGAGCGCCTAAGCTTAACCAGTGTAGAAACTTGCGGTCCCACGATTGGCGCACATGTCACATGACCAGAAACACGCGTGGCCAATCAGAGACGCGGAAACAAACATTTGTTGTTGAAAGTATTCAGGCGTACGGGCAGGGTAATAGTAGAAAGAACAATATAATTAACTCTGATTTATAAAACGATGAGAGAAATATACAGTGTAAACAAAAGTGCCGATGAGGGTCTGTATCCCATATCAGTTATATTATACTTTACAATAAATATAGGCAATAAAATCATTTGAATCTGACTATGAGTTTAAGAGTAAAAGTAAACAGTCTCTGAATATATACTATGAGGAAGAGTAAAAGTAAACAGTCTCTGAATATATACTATGAGTAAGAGTAAAAGTAAACAGTCTCTGAATATATATTATGAGGAAGAGTAAAAGTAAACAGTCTCTGAATATATATTATGAGGAAGAGTAAAAGTAAACAGTCTCTGAATATATATTATGAGGAAGAGTAAAAGTAAACAGTATACACAAGGTACCCTAACATGATCTACAGTACGTCATATGTTGTAGTCCATGCAGGTTTTTGTGGTTAAGAGTCAGACACACATGTGTCTTGGAAACTAAATACGCGCGAGGAGGCCAGCGAGGCGATGCGGCGTGAAGGCTGAGACAGGTGGCAGGGCTAATTATCCAAGAGTGCAGGTGCGTCTATACCCCTGAACTTCAGTCCATGGGATTGACTTGACATTTGTTACATCCATGGACCATGTTACATCATGGCCATGTGTGTCGTCGGTCTTCTGAGGGTTTGTATAGAGATCAGTAAGAGGCATCTTCAGTTATGAAGCTATAGCAGTAATGGCACAGTCTCAGTAGGACAACTGTTCCCTCTAAGATAAGATAAGATAAGATTAGATAAGATTAGATATGATACAATATGATAAGATATTCCTTTATTGATCTCTTTGGGGAAATTCAGGCATCATAGCAGCATGGGGGAAGTGGGAGGGGAGGTACAGGTATAGGCAGGGTAATAGTAGAAAAGACATAAATATAGGCAATACAATTTGATCTGAATATCCAAAAATGAGAAAAATAAACAGTGTAAACAAAGGTGCAGATGAGGGCCTGTATGCCCTTTGGTCATATTATACGTTACAATAAATAATAGGCAATAAAGAATTTGAATCTGAATATATACTATGAGTAAAAGTAATAGTAAACTGTATACAGGTGTAGGTGCAGTATACACAGGGCCGGTTCTAGCTTTTTGGGGGCCCTATGCAAAATGTTGTTTGGGGGCCCCTATTTTGTGAAACTATGGTGGGGGGATTCCAAACCCTCTAAGGTGGGCATGCATTTAACATTTAAATGCATCAATATGGTGCAAAGGCTAGATCTGTGAAAAACGATCATATCTTTTTTTCTCACAAATTAAAATCAAACATCTCAAGTTGACCCCAGCAATGACAGAAAAATGATAATAAATGGGAAACACTGGGGCTCCCCTACATCAAGAAACTCTTGAAATTTACAGGATTTGCCGAATCTGCATTATAACATCTCCCAAATGCGCATATTATTAGCATTTTCCTTAAAATGTTTATTTTAAATGTTGAGAAACGCCCACTTGCAGTCATAAGCAGTAGCGTAGCCTATCGGTTAAATATTTTAAGCTGATGATTTGTTACATCCCTACATATATATACAGTATATATATATATATATTATAATTGTATTTCTTTTTCTTGAGCATATAGGTGCTTTCACTCAACGCACTCAATCTAACACATTTTTTATATATATATTAGGGGCCCCCTGGTGATTTTGGGGGCCCTATATGCAACCACATAGTCCACACATAATGGCAAGAAACGGCCCTGAGTATACACAAGGTACCCTAACTTGCATAATATACGTCATACGTTGTAGTCCGTGCAGGTTTTGGTGGTTAAGAGTCAGACATACTTAGTGGTTCCTAATTCCTAATAGTTCCATCCTTCTATTTACGTAAACATTTCCGTGTTTGAGCCACTGATAAACTCACTCACTTGTTTACACCAGTCTTGCTGATTAAGTAAATCCTGACTTGGCCACAGCTGGCTCCCCAGTTGACGCCTCGCCCTCATTGCTGAAGGCCGGGATGTCCTGATGGTCTCCGCTGGAGAGCAACCAAAGCTTCACAATCCTATTACACCACAAACATCTTTTCGGGCCCAATCATGGTTTAATTAAAGTATTGGGATGAGCATTCCAAAGGGGGTCGAGTGATTTAGTAGGGCCGTCTGGCCAGGCTGCCCGACTGTTTGCACTTTTAATCCGTGTCTGTAACTGAGTTTGGTCTCTTAAAGGAAAACTCCAACATTTTGGGAAATTAGCTTATTTAACATCTTCCCTGGAGTTAGACAAGAAGATACATACCTTTTTTGTCTCTGTGCATGCATTAGGCTTAGGGAACGCCCGCACCGTTAGCGTAGCTTAGCTTCATCACTGGAAGTGGGTCAGACTTTTACCCTGAAGTTCCCTACAGTCCCCTACAGTCACGAAATACACTCCAAATACAACTGTAAACATGTTGTGACCTGTGTATTTACCACGTGGAGAAATAAAAAATAATTGAATTCGACATTTACGTTTTCTAAGCAAATATACTCTGAATTTCTTTTTGCCTAACCACTCCTCTCTGGGCGCGGTGATTTCACGCAACGCAGTGCTACTTTCTAACGTGACGCCAGTGTTTGTTTACATTTTCATTTCATTCAAAGGATCTGAACCAATTGAAGTTTATGGATACCATGGCTGTGGTAAGTTTTCATTTATGTTTTTAGATGGAAGGCTGTATTCCATCTGTCTAACGTTAGCGAATATTGTGAGATTGATGAATAGGACATAACGTTGCTGGACTATCGACCTAGTTAGCCCCTAGGCTAATGCACGGCTACAGGGTTTGGGCGAGTGAATCCACACTCGTGGTATTATTATAACTAATTTATTGTGTAACGCTAGCCCCTTAAAACTTACCACAGTCATGGTATCCATAAACTTCAATCGGTTCGGATCCTTTGAATGAAATGAAACGTTAGAAAGTAGCACTGCGTTGCGTGAAATCACCCCAGAGAGGAGTGGTTAGGCAAAAAAGTTTTCCTTTAACTCTTGGGAGAAACAACAGAGATATTTTTTTTTCTTTTTTTTTGTGACGTGTGATTGCATCCACTTGAAATACAGTAAGCTCTTTCTAAAATAATTTCTGTTATTTGGTGAACACTAGATTATAGATGAATAACTACGACAAACAAACACTTGAACAAAAAGGGAATTTGAAGTGTGTGTGTGTAGGAAAGAGTCACTGTTACTGTAGGTATAGATTACATAAAAAAATAAAAAATGTAAGGTCCTTTTTTTTAATGTCCTTGTTTTTTTTTATTGGTTCCAAAGTAATATTGATCGCAATCTGGAACCAACCGTTTAGGGTTTTGTAACTGGTTTCCCCAAAATACTTTTTAAAGTAGGCAGCATTTGGTTCCAAAATAATATCGATTGCAATCTGGAACCAACCGTTTAGGGTTTTATTTGTATTGGCTTTAAAGGGCAAGAGGGGTTAATAGCCAGCTTGCTTCTAGCCAGGCACTGCTGTTCCAAGTACTTATTGTCTGGACCCAGGCACTCCATCACTGTCCCCACATACGGTCCTTGTGAATGCACTATATCGGTCCTCACTCCACAACGGTGGAACGTACTTCCCGCCACATTCAGGACAGCCGAAAATCCTACAGACTTGTTTTACAGAACTTGTAAGTCACTTAATGCACTTAATAACTAATGTAAATGTAAAATGTAATCACCAGTGCAGAGGAACTTGTGATAGGCTGACTGTTATATGTATTTTTTTTATGAAGAAGTATCTGGCCTGCCCAGGTGGTCGTTGGGTAGATACAATCGTTATTAAGTAGCTTGTGTTAGAAGCCTATTTGGACTAGAAATATGTAAGCAAAGCAAGCAAAAAACACAACGTTTAAAGATGAGAATAAACTATACATGTAGCCTTCATGCTATACACATGCAAGGGATACAGTATTAAAGCATCGTGACTGGGGTCCGAGCGTATGTGGTGTCGAAGCAACATAGAGCGTATAGCTAATGGATACAGTATTACCAACTTGTTATTTCATAGCGTATTATCGATCAATTGAGGTCAATTGGGATAATGTATGAATGCATGTCGTCTATTTTATGATTAGTGTCTATTTTATACTCATTTTATGTCTGTACTTTTATTTTGTACATTTTGTGCTCATTTTATGCCTGTCTATATTTATATATTTCCTTTTATGCCTATGTCTATTCCATCGGGCCCAATCATGGTTTAATTAAAGTATTGGGATGAGCGTTCCAAAGGGACATTGCATTGAGCTATACAATGCATCACTGTGCCTCACTGCATCACTGAGCACCATCTTCCTGGACTCTTACTTTGAAACAGCACTGTGCAATATTACACATACTGTAGACTATTTATTTTATTCCATTTTTATTCTATTTTATTCTATTCTCATCGTAGGCAATTTGATTTGTTTTGTTATTCTTATTCGTGACCTGTTCTGTCTAAATGTTTAATGTTGAGCGATTTGCAGTGTAAAATTTCCCTCAGGATAATAAAAGTATTTCTATTCTCTATTCTATTCTATGTCCATTATGTCTACATTACTGCTGTGAAGCACTTTGGCTGGAATTCTTGTATGAAAGGTGCTATACAAATAAAGTGTATTATTATTATTTTATACATAGCATACTGAATGAGTTTGAGCTTCAGTAGGCTGTGTTCTGTACAGCGAGTTTCTCACTGACCTCGGCCAGATAGACCGTTATTGTTGATCTCCACAAACAACGAACCAGCTTAATCCATGCAGGCCATAATGGAAGGCTATTCAATGGCAGGAAAATGTTTTGACATAATGTACAGATTAATTTCAGATTATAGGCCGCCATCACAAGCAATTGTATCACAGAGGAATTATGATCGACTATAGCCTAATAAATGTTCCCATAATCCCACAGGATTCAGATTATGTCTTCAGAGAGAGAGAAAAAAAGGACATCCGTTCACTGGAAAACATCCTGGTTTCTCTTTGCACAAAGCCAGATGAACACATCAAATCTACAGGCCTGATACAATCAGTGTTGGGCAAGTTACTCAGGAAGTGTAATTAGTTACTTATTATACTGATTACTCCTTTAAAAAATAATAAAAATGACTTTACTGATTACTTTGTATCAAAGTAATTAGTTACGTTACTTGTTACAGACGGTAGTGGTGGGTATTGCACTGTGGATATTGCACTTGATAATAATAATGGATTGGATTTATATAGCGCTCTTCTCTGACTGACTGTTGCTCTGACTCAGAGCGCTTCACAGAGTCCATTATTCGTTCATACACACTCATACCGGTGGTGGTAAGCTACAATTGCAGCCAGAGCTGCCCTGAGGCAGACTCACGGAAGCGTGGCGAATAATCAACGCCTACGGCCCCTCCGACCACCACCAACATTCATTCACATGCATACACATTCATACGAGGCAAGTAGGTTAAGTGTCTTGCCCAAGGACACAACGGCAATGCGATGGACATGGGCTTGAGCGGGATTCGAACCACCAACCCTTCGATCATTGGACGCCCCGCTCTACCCCTGAGCCACGCCGCCCCACAGGGGTAGGATGTTGCACAGTGTGGGAGGAGGGGGAAAGGTGAATTATTAGTGCATGTTAGAGTTATCTTAAACGATTGCAATCTCTCTCCTCAGGCATTCTGCCTGGTGGAGATAATAACACATCTGAGTTAGTGGAACTATGAAAGCTCCAGGGAGCGCCATATGAGAGGCCAGTGATATTCAATGCAAACACATATATCTCCCCTGTGAATCTGTCTGTAAGACACATACACCCAGAGCTCTTATTTCACTATCGTAAACATTCATCATGACCCGTCAAAATAGGCGATGGTATGATGCATGCAGTGCAAGTACTGTATGCATGTGAGCTGCAAAAGTATTTTGGATGGTTTGGTTCCAAACTGTTACTGAATTAAATGACAAGAGAGAAAATTGTCAGCTGGTAACTCATTAGAATAACTATCACTATAAATAGTTAATACATCATTCACAGACTGTTAGTTAATGAGTTATTGATGACTTGTTAAATGTTTGTTAATAATTTGTTAATGATTTAAAACCATGCCTTTTAACTTAAGTAGTTAATATCCTAATAAATATTAATAAATGAGGAATAGTTGCAACTTTAGAATAACATCCTAATATAGTCTATAAACTATTGACATGGTCTTAACAAATTTACTAAGCTTTAATTATTGATTTGTTACTCACTTCTTTTTTTCTAAACATTTATTAATTAGTGCCTTTTCCAGTACTGATGAATAGTAGGAGTGACAGAAAAGAGGGTTTACTTGTACTAAGTACGTTTAAATCATTAACATATTATTAACAAACATTTAACAAATCATTAATAACTCATTAACTAATAGTTTGTGAATGATGTATTAACTATTTATAAGGGATAGTTACCAGTCAGCTTTAATTTGATGATATTTTCATCCACATTAGGTAAACAGGGACTAGGCCTATACTGGTCTAAATATGCGTTTTAGGCCGTGTAGCTTAACATTCAGCACATATATTATATATTACCTCCGACCATTTTCCTGAGCTTAGCTTACTTTTTTCTTTTCTTTATTCTTTTATGTTTAGGGAACAGTCATCCCATAAAATACCTTAAAATCACTTAAAAATGCTTAGAAGTATCTTACATAGATGACGCTCCCGTTCTGTTTATTTACGCTCCTCAGCAAGACAAAGCAAAGTAAGGGTGTGAATAATTAAACCAACATCATCATGCTCCTCTCATAGAGCTCAGAGAGAGGCATGGATGACAGGAGCCATTGTGCCTCCCTGCTGAATCCCTCACAGAACTCAGTGGGTACATTAGTCAGGGTTGAAGGGATCATGTACAAAAAGAAAATCGCTCCAATTATTTTATCTCGCCGTCATTTAACTCGCCGAAAAAACAAAGAATGGGATGCTGTCCAATTGACTTATCGCAAGCCCTGCCCTGTTTTCTTTATTTGATTAGATTACATTAGATTCAAATTTATTGTCATCATACAGCACAAGTACAGTACAATGAAAATAACCAACCAGAGTGCAAATGTGACAGTAAAGTGCAATAGTAATATACAATGTATATTACTATTAAACTGGGTATAAAATCTATAAATTAGTACTACTGAGTAATAGTGCTAATCAGATGTTTGTACAGAGTTGTAGTATATGTACAGTGATAGAGGTATAAAGACACTTAAGCATAACTAGTAAGAGTAGTTCATCCTCCAATCGCAACAGTTGTGATCAAGAAGGGGGCGGGGTTTGAGATAGGTCAATTACATTTGGAGCTCACTTTAAGCAAGTAGTAGGTTACACACATGCTTACAGTGAGAGTAATACTCCCTTCAAGGAATGTTTGCTAATTCCTGCCTAACCTTTGACCCAGAGAGGGACAGCAAAGTGAGGGTTACACACCTTCACCCTGGGAGTACAGAGCCATGTCTAGTAGTCAGAGGATCAGGTGTGTGACTCCATGCACCACTGACAGCCTTTCACTGCCTAGTTCCACATTTGTGGCTTGGTTAAGCATAGTAATCCCAAAGGATTGTCAAGTATTTTTAGTAAAGGATTTGGCGTGTCCTGGCGTTGATCCCTTGATGGGTGGTGTCCTTTAGAGCAGTGTCGGGGTAGTAGGCCATGTCCCGCCTTGCATGCTGTGTGTGTGTGTGTGTGTGTGTGTGTGTGTGTGTGTGTGTGTGTGTGTGTGTGTGTGTGTGTGTGTGTGTGTGTGTGTGTGTGTGTGTGTGTGTGTGTGTGTGTGTGTGTGTGTGTGTGTGTGTGTGTGTGTGTGTGTGTGTGTGTGTGTGTGTGTGTGTGTGTGTAACATAATCCTATTTAATTAAAGACTATTAAAGGGCTTCATAGGAGATGAGAGCAGATTCAAAGCCGGTCACTTCATGTTCATGCCATGTCAAGAATTGTAAAAGAGTAATTTGGCTCAGAACTTTCAAAGTTTACATTATTGACTGAATTCACATGATGCAGCGTAATGATACACCAATAGAAGGCAGATGGACAGTCTAATGCCTCACACACAACATTGGGTGAACTTTGTTTATTCTAAAAGCTGGTGTTGTTGTTGTTGGTGTCGTTGTTGTTGTTGATTATGTTGTTGTTGTTGCAGTTGTTGTTGTTGTTGTTGTTGCTGCTGCTGCAGATGGTGTTGCTGTCGTTGTTGTTACTGTCATTGTTGTTGTTTTTGTTGCTGTCATTGTTGTTGCTGTCAGTGTTGTTGTTGTTGTTGTTGTTGTTGTTGTTGTTGTTGTTGTTGTTGTTGTTGTTGTTGTTGTTGTTGTTGTTGTTGTTGCTGTCAGTGTTGCTGTCAGTGTTGCTGTCAGTGCTGTTGTTGTTGCTGTCATTGTTGTTGGTGTCATTGTTGTTGCTGTCAGTGCTGTTGTTGTTGCTGTCAGTGTTGTTGTTGTTGCTGTCAGTGCTGTTGTTGTTGCTGTCATTGTTCCTATCATTGTCGTTGTTGTTGTTGTTGTTGTTGTTGTTGCTGCTGCTGCTGTTGTTATTGCCGTTGCTGTTGTTGTTTTATTCAATTAATGACTTAAATATGAAAGTTAAACATTTCTAATAGGGATGTCAATATACCTTAATTTTGTCATTGTTGTTGTTTTGTTGCTGTTGTTGCTGTCAGTGTTGTTGTTGTTGCTGTCATTGTTGTTGGTGTCAGTGTTGTTGTTGCTGTCAGTGTTGTTGTTGCTGTCATTGTTGTTGCTGTCAGTGTTGTTGTTGCTGCTGTCATTGTTCCTGTCATTGTCGTTGTTGCTGCTGCTGCTGTTGTTATTGCCGTTGCTGTTGTTGTTTTATTCAATGAATGACTTGAATATGAAAGTTAAACATTTAATGAATTAGCACGCAGTGCAGTTGAAAGACGGCGCGGTTCATAGTGCCGGTTCAGAACTGGGTGACTGCCGGGCCCCCCGAGGTGCCGGTGGCAGCGCTGTGTTCAAAACGTACCATCTGGAGCACCTGCCTGTGCATAATGTGTGCCCGCTTGGAACGGCCTGAGTGAGCCATCAATAACCAGGTGAATGATTTGCTATCGTGACACAGCAGGAAGTGCAACATAAAAACAACATGAAATCCCATTAGTAAGAGTAACACAGACGCCCAGCAGCACTGCATCAATGAACACGCATAAAGACCAGCACGGCAATAAGTACAATACAATAATGACTATCCTGTCATCCCCCTGCTTACAGTAGGACCAGCATAGCATCACAATCAAAAATATATCAACAACGTTGTCCCATTTTCCCTGACTTAAGGAGGGCAATGACTGTGGAGATGAATGGGTGTTTGTCTTGACTGAGGGGAATCTGAAGTGGCTGCCAGAGTAGGGATCGAAACTACTGATAAAGACGGTGGGTGTAGTCAATGTATTTTTTCTTTTTTTGCAGTAATTGTGACTAATCACAGCCTATGAATGAATGGATGAATGAAAACTTTATTTAACAGATTGCAGAATGGGTACAATACAGTACGGCTCAATACATACAATTGTTAAGGGGATGCAGACCAGAGAAAGACGTTTGTCTTGTTTACATCAGGGTCCCCCATTTTCAATTCATAGTGACATTTATGACATACACAACATACATGACATCATGACATTTATGGCATAGGGACATACATGACATACAGGTATATAGTACTGTTACATTTGTGACATATATGATATGCAAATATACAGTACTGTTACCCATAGTTCCTGACAGAGTATATACATATGATGGGGAGGAGACTGTACATTAGGAGGGGGTGGGTAGGAGAGAAATATTCATACGGTGGGGAGAGAATATATACATACGGTGGGGAGGAGACTGTACATTAGGAGGGGGTGGGTGGGTGGGAGAACAATCATCTTCTTGCTGTCTATGTAGTTAGTCAAGGACTGCTGCTGTTTTCATTGCTGAATGACACAATAACTGTCAGTCCAAATGGAGTAACAGGAATTCCTTTTAAGTGGTACAACTTGATACAATCATTTGTCTTTTAAGTGGTACAACTTGATACAATCATTTGTCTTTTAAGTGGTACAACTTGATACAATCATTTGTCTTTTAAGTTGTACAACTTGATACAATAATTTGTCTTTTAAGTGGTCCAACTTGATACATTAATTAGTCTTTTAAGTGGTACAACTTGATACAACTTGATACAATAATTTGTCTTTTAAGTTGTGTTATTTGTCTTATTGTGAAATAAATAATGTCTGAACATCTTGTTGTTGACACTTATGTTTCACAAGTTTGTGTCTTTATTGTCTAAAGAGAACCAATTCTGTCCACACACACACGCGCACGCACGCACGCACGCACGCACGCACGCACGCACGCACGCACGCACGCACGCACGCACGCACGCACGCACGCACGCACGCACACACACACACACACACACACACACACACACACACACACACACACACACACACACACACACACACACACACACACACACACACACACACACACACACACACACACACACACACACACACACACACACACACACACACACACACACACACACACACACACACACACACACACACACATTATCCAGGGTGTGAACAACACTGATGGACAGGAGCTATTTAGACTGAGACATATTCAACTCAATACCTGGATCTTCAAAGAATTTACCATATTGTACTTCAACCTGAAATGGACGACTGTAGGCCTACAACCTCTCCAGGGCCCTCATTTATCAACGTTGTGTACGCACAGATATGTGCGTAACCGGTGCGTACGATCATTTCTAAGAAAAGTGTGGGACTTATCAAATTGAACTTGTGCTTGATTTTGTGCGTATATATACGCACAGCAAGGAGCATGCATAGCTGGCGCCTGGTGGTAGAATTATTGCAGTCTGCAACACGGAAATAAGCTTCCGTGCATTACTTCCAACACTGGCGTGTTCAACTTCTGTATGACCCGTAATTCATTATAGTTCATTGTAAAATAGCGACAGTAGTGTAATTATAACGGGCTCACGCGCTAACAAGAGGTTGGCTTGCTTGTTTGGCACGGGGGGGGGGGGGGGCAGACGCAGAACACCCACCTCCAAACGCGATTAAATATTGTTTCAAATAAAAAGCGACATACTATTATTTTGTGTCATGTTTCCAAATAAGATTGGCCACAACTAAATGCTTTCTACTTCAATTTGTTGGTTAGAATAGATTACCTCGCTCCGTTGAAACTTCACTGAGACTGAAAGTAAAAGACAGTATTTTTTTTTGTGAGCTCCGTGCACAGACGTGATAATAATAATAATAACAACAATAATAATAATAATAATAATAATAATAATAATAATAATAATAATAATAATAATAATAATAATAATAATAATAATAATAATAATAATAATAGCTTCATTTTATATAGAAATAAACATAATAAACATAGTGGACAGACACACAACATATAAATATGATGATGGGATTCAAGTTTGCATTTTTATTGATCACATAGGCAGGCTATACATGGCACGGTCCATTGTGATATTGTAGATGGATCGAGCAATAGACTGTTACTGTACCACCCATGTAGCTGTCAAAGCTCCATCACAAATGCAGTTATGTGAATAGAAAGGGATTCCACTCAGTGATGGGCATTTGCCTGATAAAATTTATTCATTTAATGTCGTCACTGCCGGGAGGAAAGGCATGCTGCATGTTTTCAATTAATTAATTAAATAAAACGGATACTTTTTGCAAGGGTTTACTGACTGTCATACAAATAATCAACCAACTACATACTGTAACTTTTCAGTGCACGTTCTTATTTACATTGTGACAACAGCCTTGTGAGCTCCCGCACACAGACATGATGGAATTCAAGTGCAAGTTTGTATTGATCACATATTATAGGCAGGCTACACATGGCGTATAGGCTACATCATACATGGCAGTGAGATTCATTGTTCTTGTATATGCTCTCGTATTATTGTTTATATAGGCTACCCAATACTGACATCAAAATAGATTGTATGCCTCTACAAATCATATGCAGCAGGTAGAAAATTGACGGAAAATCCGTCGCGATTTGGAATAAAATTGAGGAGAACTTTAATCCCTGGGTATTAATCGAACAAAACGGGAAAAGGCAGTCATATTCCAGCACGGTCTTTATTAGTTAATATGGTCTTTAAGTTAATAGATATCATATCCGACATCACCGTACGTGTACAATACATGTCTGTCAGCCTGCGTATTTCTCCATAACACGCTTCCCTCGGCTTAGTCCACTTTTCCACATTTCATGGGGGTGTTCCCTTACCGTATATGGTTAATTACGGGCGGTGCTATATGCAAATACGTAAAACAGTGCACGAGCTGCAGCGTAGGATCAAAGTGATATTTATCAAGACAGGTGTGCGTACGACCTGTGTACGCATGTGTGATAAATCCAGTTTTTTTTGTGCGTACACACATTCTAAATTATGTGCTTAAGAACAAAGATAGAACACTTTCTAAGAATTGTTGATAAATGAGGGCTGGTCCTTATCTCTCAGTGGAAGCCTCACCCCTTTCACCTCTGTGAGCTGCCTGGGAGAACCGCTGGACCTGGGGGCTTGTAAACCCATGTTTTATGTGGATGTACACCTGGCCACCAGCGCTCTCTCCTAATCCTCATCTAAATAAAAATCAAATCAAATGTATTTGTAAAGCCCACAATCACACATTACTGTAATATCCCCATGGGCTGGTCATGTCTTCTTTAAACAAGTCAAGAAGAAACATCACAATAAATCAAGAACAAAAAAAAACATCATGAAATCCAAAGCAACACTCCCAGACATACCCATACATCCAAGAAGATAAGGACAAACTCATTAAAAACCTAGCAATAGGAAAAAAGCACCACAGGCATTGTGGAGGAGAGAAACCTTAGAAGGGCCGTTCAAGGGGGGATCCCCCTTCTTGGATGTTGGTGATAGTAGTGTTGCTAAGGATGATCGATGGGTGGAGAAAAAAACAGGCGAAATAGTTGGTATGTATGAACATATACGTGTAATAAAACACAAATATGTATATGCAATAGCAACTGTGGTACATAAGAAAGATTTAAATGGAATACAGCTAAGAATAGCAACAACAAGAGAGAAAGCATAGGGAGACGAGCGCTAGTGTGATAATAGGATAAAGGCTAAATGTCAAGGCTCGGAGCTCAAAATATCAGAGTCATATTCCGTTTGCACATGAGTATGTATTCCGTTCGGATCCATTTAACATATGGGGGCGACGTAGAGAGGATCACATCAACTTGGCCATCACCACGGGGCATCCACTTGGTCATCACCACGAGACATCCACTCACAGAGAGACAGGGAGACAGGGAGACGGGGACTGACGGTTAGTCAGTTTGAGTGTTTGTGGTGGGCGGACATGTATCTATACATGTAGTAAGCATTATGTGAATAGAATAGATACATGTAGTAAGCATGTGAATAGAATAGAAGTACTTAACCCAGCACTGAACTAAAACAGGCATGGTTTAGACGTTGTAGGTCGAAGCTGATCCATGACCTCAATGGTGCACATATGTGGGGGTAGAACAGTCACTGCGATCTTGGCCATCACCTGAGACATCCACCACCTTGGCCAACACTATGAGACAACCACTCAGAGAGATAGGGAGATGGGGACAGGGGTTAGAGAGTTCCCGTGTTTGTAGTGGGTGGAATTGGAGCAATAAATACATGTAAGCATATATGCATACATGGTGACAATATAATCAAAGTATATAAGAGAATTGTGAAATTAAGTGGTAAAAGAACTAAGAACTACTGCGAACGTTGGTATACAGAATGAGGATACATTTTCCCCATCTCTCAGTGGAAACCTCACCTCCTTCACCTCTGTGAGAGCTCCCTCAGGAGACATATTGGATCTGTATGCTTGGGAGACAAACTGTCCTCTGTGTGACGAACATCTGTGTGCAGCCCGATCTCGCTTAAAATATGTAAATAAGGTACTTATCGACCACAGGAAAAAGGTACATATCGTAAGTAGGGATGTCCCGATCACGTTTTTTTGCTCCCGATCCGATCCTGATCATGTGATTTTGAGTATCTACCGATACCGATCTTTCCCGATCCGATAAAAAAAATAAAAAAAAATAAAGTAAATATATATATATAGCCTATATATTTTTTTAAAAATATTTAATTCAACAAACATGACCATGTTCACGTCTTAAACTCATACTGAGGCCTTAGTTTTGGTTTTAAATTGCATATCATCATTCATTTATTTATTGTCACACAGAGCAGAAGAATTTTGCTAAAACGAACCAATAGTATCCAGCCTCAGAACGGCACCCCAGCCACACTCTCAGACCCAAACGTATTTCCTTTGATTTAATTATACATCAAATGATTTATGTCAAGGATTGCAATGCCTCGCTTGAATGAAGTTAACTTTTCACCTGGATAACGTCAACATTCAGGGTGAATGTAATGTGAGAAATTGGGATTAAAAAGTGTGGCTGGTCTGCCGTTCTGCAGCTGGATACTATTGGTTTGTTTTGGCAAAATTCTTCTGCTCTTTGTGACAATAAATAAATTAATGATGATATGCAATTTAAAACTAAAACTAAGGCCTCAGTATGAGTTTAAGACGTGAACATGGTCATGTTTGTTGAATAAAAAAAAAAAAAGTAAAAAAAAAATCCGATCGATCCCGATCTTTGGAAAATCACGTGATCGGCCCCGATCCCGATCACGTGATTGGATCGGGACATCCCTAATCGTAAGTTATGTTATAGCCATAAGTAATATATTGACATATTTATGAAAATGTAGAATGTGTATATATTACAACAAACCCTAATCCCTTAGCTTACCATAACCCTAACCTTAACATTAACTACACTGTTTGTTACGGTTTGTAAGCGACCCCAATAGCACAACACAAGACCGGTATGAGAGTTAGCTAAAAACAGGGCATAATTTATTACACAGGGGGGAAAAGCAGGACTGTCCCTTTAAGGGCGAATACACTAGAGTCCAGGGCCCTCATTCATCAATAGTGTGCGTAGAACATTTCTATTTCCACACGTAAGCACGGAATGTAGAACTAGTGTACGCACAGGGAAGTCGGGATTCATCACACGTGCGTACGCAGGCTCTATGCTCCTCCGTGTTGATGAATACCACTTTGTTCTACCGTCAATGCTCGTGCATGATTATCCATATATGGTCATGAAAATGAGGAAACACCCCCCATGGGATGTGAAATAATGGACTGACCCGAGCGGGACTCTGAGAAACTCCACGGAGAATTCACTGCTGTCGAACCAAGAAGACACTATCGCGTATTATGGGATAAATAAAAGGCGGATTTGTAAACGGTGATGTCAGATATCAACGGCTCCCTAAGACCATTGCTGCAATTCTGCCTGGACAGCTCAAAATACTAATAAAGACTGTTCGTTGACCACTGTTTGGCGTTGGTTGTGTGTCATTATAACCGTGCTGTAATATGAATGCCTTTATTAGTTGTGTTCGATTGGCTATATGATTTTTAGAGGCATCTATTTTGTTGTCGGCTAATAAAGACCGCGCTGGAATATGACTGCCTTTTCCCGTGTTGTTTGATTGATACCCAGGGATTAAAGTTCTCCTCAATTCTATTCCAAATCGCGATGGATCTTCTGTCAATTTTCTACCTGCTGCATATGATTTCTAGAGGCATACTACAATCTATTTTGATGTCAGTATTGGGTAGCCTATATAAACAATATAATACGAGAGCATATACAAGAACAATGAATCTCACTGCATGTATGATGTAGCCTGCATTTCAATACATGAACTTGAATTCCATCATGTTTGTGTGCGGGACTCACAAGGCTGTTGTCACAATGGGTGGTACCGGTGTACAGTAATAATAACAGTCCACACAATATCATGATCCATGCCATAGCCTATGTTCTATTAGGACATGATCTGTGACGACAAATGTTCTAGAATGTTTGATTAAGATATCATACTCTGACAGCATGCCTATGAGCAACAAAAACGCGAACTTGAATCCCATCATATAGTCTGTCCACTATCTGCATGGTGTCATTGCAATGCGTTTTCTATTATTTCTTATACAGTAAAAAGGGGGAAGAACACTATATTCATATGACTTGTATTCTGCTTACAGCTTCGAAATTCCACTTGTTTCGTTTAACGTAAAGCCTTTTAAATATAATCAAAACGTTCCAGTGTTTCGGCGGTCTGTGCGCAAAATAATAACGAGTTGAGCTTTATGATTTATGATGAATTGAAAATGGGGGACCCTGATGTAAACAAGACGAAAGTTGGTCTGCATCCCCAATTAACAATTGTATGTACTGAGCTGTACTGTACTGTACCCATTCTGCAATCTGTTAATAAACTTTTCAATCAATCAATCAATCAAGCTACGCGGAGCGCAGTCAGTCAGTAGCCTACACCCCGTATATTCCGATAACGCTATATAAACCATGCTGCATTCATTCTGAGAGAAAGATCTATTATTCCAAATGCTATTTATAGGGTTTTGACCATAATTACACTACTGTTGCTATTTTACAATGAACTATAATGAACTACGGTTCGTACAGAACATGCCAGTGTTATTATGCACAGAAGCTCATTTCCTTGTTGTAATAATATATTCTACCACTGGGCGCTAGGTACGCCAGGTCTGAACTGTGCGTAGATGTAAGCACGAAGTCAAGTTCAAGTTGAAATTGATGAATCCCACTCTTTGCTTAGAAATGATCGTACGCACAGGGTAAGCACAGATCTGTGCGTAGAACACGTTGATGAATGAGGGCCCAGGAATACTGTGAAATGTTCTGAGTCTAGTCTGTAAGACTCACCAGAGCAAACTGCCGACGGGCAACTCAACAAACTAAGGTCCACAGAAAAAATAGCGAGTACACAGGAATCCTCCCGGGGAAAATAGGGAGCGACAACGACGTCTCACACCAACAACGAGGAGCCAAGGAGAGAGAGAGAACGCACACACACAGGAATCCTCCCGGGGGAAATAGGGAGCGACACGACGTATCACACCGGAGACGCGGCAGTACGCGGCACCATACGGCAGTAGATAACACGACGTCTCACACCGGAGACGTGGTAGTAGATGGTAGTGTACAGATGGCACAACCTTTCACACCGGAGACGCGGCAGTAGATGGAAGCAACAAGATGACCTGGCCACGAGTGGAAGGCAGTCGGAACACTTATAATCTCCCGACGAGCTGATTGCCAACCAGTGGCGTTGTTAGCCCTGGGCTCTTAGCCCCGGAGCTAAAAAAATTATAATAAATGTTTACATTTTTTTTTTTTTATATACTTTTTTTTTTTTTTTTTTTTTGTAGCATCCCCATTGTATGTGCTGAATGTTTGTTAGTGTTTGATATTATTTGTTGGTTTTTAGTACTTTTAAACAAACATTTTATTTTTTATTATAAATAAAATGCATTATTATTATTATTATTATTATTATTATTATTATTATTATTATTATTATTATTATTATTATTATTATTATTATTATTATTATTATTATTATTATTATTATTATTATTATTATTATTATTATTATTATTATCATCCAGGAGGGAAAAGACACTTTGGATAGTAGGGACTGCGCCTGTCCTGGCCGCATGAATATTAAAGGCAACCAACTTGTGTTCGGCTTTTCTCTGATTGGCCGCGACCCCCCGCTAGGGTGACCAGGTGTCCCCCTTTTGGTTGTACTGTCCCACCATTTGACCAAATGTCCCACGTCCCTCATATTGAGAGGATGTCCCTCTTTTCGAAGCCAAAAAAAACATGCGTCTAAAAGCCCCTCCCTACAGACAGTAAACGTAGCAACCCGCCTCTTGTCCACACACATTGCTCTGATTGGTTATAGTACTTTAGCGCGCTGCTTGCCTGCTTGTGACGTGACTGAGACTGAGTCGAGACGCTACCTCATATCGCAAATCTGATTGGTCAAAAAAACTGTAGTAAATTCCCAAACATAGACTCATGATTAACTAATGTGTGGAAATATTTAGGCCTCAAAACAATAAGAAATATGAATGTGTGTGTGGTTACATAGAAGTGATTGCCATTGTAGGCCACACAGGTCGATTTACACATGAACTGAGTGGTCAAAAGATTACATCTATGACCGCAACCCAGGACCATCTGCTATGGCCGGGGACAATGGGCTCTGTAAAGATCAAACGAAGAACAAAAGGTCACATAGACCTGTTATCTAGCTGGAGTATCCTGCCACACACACACACACATAGACACACACACACACAGACACTCACATACTCACACACACACATACACATCCACACACACACACACATAGACACACACACACACAGACACTCACATACTCACACACACACATACACATCCACACACACACACAGTGAAACAACTGTTACATCAAAGAAGTGTTATCAGCTGCTTACGGCTTGGGGACACAGAGACACACACAGAGACACACACAGAGACACACACAGAGACACACACAGAGACACACACAGAGACACACACAGAGACACACACAGAGACACACAGACACTCACATACCCACACATAGTCACACACACATTCACACACATACACACACACACACACACACACACAGGAGATCTCCAAACTAACTATTTCCTAGTAATGTTAATAAGTAAGTTAAAATATAATTAGTGTTTGGTCATACTAAAATGTCTACAATTAGTTAATGTGTCTGTGCTATTTTCAATAAATGTTCAATATGAATTTGTATTCTATTAAGCTAACAGAATGATTTAGATATATGTTCTGAAAGTCAAACAGACTTAGTAATAAAGAAATATATCTGTGTTTAGGTAATCAATATAAACTTTGATTCATCAAAGTATTAACAAGTCAGGTAATGTTTAAGTAATTTTATAGGGAAAATATTCTCTGTTAGTAATGTGAGCGTTTGGCCTATAAGCCAAACCCCTATTTTCAAATGCCAGCTTAAGCAGTCCTGTGATTGGAGGAACTAATGTGATGATGTCATCAACTCAAAGACACTCGGCCTGGGCTATAAGAATGGGGTGGAATGGTGGAGAGAGGAACTCAAGAGAAACAACCGAAGAACACTCTGGAACCCAACACCACAAGGACAAGGCCTCTCTCACCATCTCCACCATCAACACCAAGGAAGCAGGCAACGAGAAGACAAAGGATTTTTTGGAGGGAAAACAGACTGCTTTGTTTTGTCAGCCAGGACAACACAAAGACCAGCAACAATTTATCTTTATACTGTGATATTAGTCTGGTTGTTATCATATTACGGCATAGTGTTTGTGATCAACAACCATAGCATCTTCTTATTGTAATTGGTATACACTCTTTCTCTCTTATTAAACAACTGTTAAACTATCTTTCCTCCTTAATTCCTGATGCCTTTCTGCCTGCTCAGTCAGTTTGAAGAGAAGTGATTCCCAGCTTTAAAGTATTGAGACACAACGCCGAGAGTACTAACCAACAGGTTCTGAAGCAGAGCAGAACCGAAACAGCCTGGGAATCCACTTCATTTTGGTGCCGTGTTACCCGTGAACCAGTGGCGGCCCTGGACGAGATTTTTTCCCTTCACTCATCAGCCTACACGCCGGTCGACGAGGAGAACAACTGGTCGATCGTCTTCAAAGTAACTGGAAGTAGTTACAGAGAGGTGAGTGTGGAAGAAGAATGGGCTGCTCAGTTCGAACAACAAGGGGTTGGGGAAAGAAACTAAAGAATTTAACCTCATGTAATCATGATGTAAGGGTAAATTAAATTGAATATTCTGGCTGGGGAGGGCGGTTCTGTAATCACCGGCGTAGTATATTTTATAGTAAAAATGTTAGCACTATGAACGGGGCGCCGTTGCCAGTCGGAACAAGTAAGGGGATAGGAACATGTCTTAGATTCGTGCTCAGAGTTAAGCCGGGATAGACACCGTGCGTAGTATGTCTCTTAGAGTAGTGACTGAAGCACGCCGATGCATAGTATTCTCTACAGTAGAAGAGTTAGCACGAGTAGGTCTGGTTTTAGCCTTGGGCGCGGGCGGGCGTGTAGTAACAAAAATAGTGCTTAATGGAATGTTTACCGGTCGCGCCGCGTGCGGCGTTCGAGAAGACGGTAATGTGCGTGAATGCTGATTTTGTACTTTTTAAATTGTGTACTTTTTAATTATGTTAGGAAGCGTGTATGAATGTATGTTTGGCGAATGTTTATGGTTAGGAGTGATTGGTGGGACGTGTGAGAGTATAGTTATGTTATTGTGTAATTTAGGGCACCGGTTGGCAGTAGGGAATTTTAAGAAGAACGCCGGTTTTCCGAGGCCCGTCGAACGCAGCAGCCGTTAGCTGTGGTATTAGCCTCTGGACACCGGAGCATGCGGAGCGAAAAGTAGACGTAATTCAAATGTGTAAGGTCGATCGATAGTGTCTTGAGATTACGGGGATATGTAATGCACTTAAAAGTTTTCATATTCGTGGCGGATAAAATAGTTATGTAATGTTTAAGGTGATCGGGATTTTCTAAACCCGACCCGGAAGTCGTTCTAAGCTCGCCGGAAATGACGACGGAGGGGTCAAACTGGCGTTTTACTATTATGTTTTTATATTTCTAATTAGATCACTACACTGGCGTCTTGAGGGAAATAGGATTCTGTTGTGGGGTATGTGGTATTATATTAACGTTGCGAGGGGACGGCCCGCGCGGCGGAACGGGTCGTTGGGGACGTTTTTATGGGATCATGGGAGCAGCTAAGCTAATGCTACTTAGCCGCGCTAACGGCTAAAGCGGTCGCCGGATGTGACGTCGTAAGCGCGCGCTAGGTTGAAGCTAACGAAGCTAATATGCTAAGCTAACATGCTAAGCTAACTGTGCTGACGTCATGGCATGACGGGACTCTCGGTATGTCTCGCGAGGGGGCGTCCATCTTGACGGGGCTCCGAGCGTCCATCTTGACGGGGCTCCGAGCGTCCATCTTGGGAGGGTGCCGAGCGTCCATCTTGGTAGGGGTGGCGAGCGTCCATTGTTAAGGGGAAGGTGGAGTTTATTGGGAATACGGTAGGGGGCAGAAGTGTACAGGATGAATATGTTTGGATTCTGCTCACAGAACGTTTTCATTGTACACTCTCTCTCCCCCTCTCTTCCTCTCTCACTCCCCCTCTTCTCTTTCTCCCCCTCTCTTTCTCCCCCTCTCTTTCTCCCCCTCTCTTTCTCCCCCTCTCTCTCTCCCCCTCTCTTTCTCTCTCTCTCTTACTCTCTCCCCCTCTCTTCTCTTTCTCCCCCGCTCTTTCTCTCTCTCTCTTCCTCTCTCTCTCTCTCTCTCTCTCTCTCTCTCTCTCCCCCTCTCTCTCTCCCCCTCTCTCTCTCTCTCTCTTATTCTCTCTCTTTCTCTTTCTCTCTCTCTCTCTCCCTTTCTCTTTCTCTTTCTCTCTCTCTCTTTCTCTTTCTCTTTCTCCTCTCTTCCTCTCGCCTCCCCTCCCTCTCACCTCCCCTCTCTCTTTCTCTTTCACACCCCCCCTCTCTTTCTTTCCTTCTCTCCCCCCCCCCCTCTCACCCTCCTCCCTCCCTCTCCCTTTTACCTCTCTCCCTCTCACCTCCCCCCCTCTTTCCCTCTCCCTCCCTCTCTCTCTCTCTCTTACCCCCCCCCTCTCGCTCGCTCCCCTCATTTCAACACCGCCTCTCTTCCATGTACTTCCCCCCCCTCGGCCCCCCCGAAACGCTTTCACTTTCTCTCCTAGGTTAGGGCCTGTATATAGAGTTTTTTATGGGTTTCAAACGCGGTGTAGTGCTGGGTATATTGTTTATTGCTGTTTACTGTAAAGTTTCAAAGGCGGTAGGCTGAGTTTGGGACTTAATATGCGTATGTTGTTCCATATTCAGTTTTATTGTTGTTTTTAGGGAATTTCTAGTGCTGGCAGTGGTATTGCCTGCGTTGGCGCTACGCTTTGTTATACAATTCAATACAAAACACTGCAATCAAGACACTGCAATCGAGACATCGAGGCGATAGTAAAAAAAGCTAAATATTCAAATGACAAACTTTGCATGCAATCACACTGAAATGTATGGACTACCATGTCAACCTAAACGCTTTGTTCATACTTCTTTCCTTACATTTGGACGGGCCCCGGCTGGGGCTCAGTACCAGTTCATGTTGGTGGGCCGTAAGTCGGAGCATAAATACTCTACTCGGCTGCGATGGGGGTGTGGGTAGACAGTTCATCGTGGCTCGCTGTCTGCCTCCACGCTTTGTGCGCTGTGTGTGACTCGTCGGTGTTCGCTGTCACACTGCGCACATTTTTCATTTTACCAGGGGTACGGGGACTGCTAAACGTCGTGGCGGGGGTGGGCTCGCTGTCTGCCACCGCGCATTAACGGGGTGCGCTAAGCGTGCACTCGTCAAAGGCTCGCTGCCACACTACGCGCGTCGGATTATATTGTGTGTGGATATTTGTGTGATTGGTTACGGTGGGGTGCTGTATGTGAGTGTATGGGTTGTGAGTGGAATAATTTTTGAATATCCATGGGTAGGGGGCCCGGGGTGTCATGTTCCAGGTTGCAAACTGGGGGTGATGCCGTGGGCCACAGGACGAGTTGGCCAGTGGAATGTCATTGGTCGGCAGGATTTTCGATATGGGGATGGTGTCGCCGCCTGTGGTTATGAGCGGGTTGTGTGACACTGTTCTAAGTGCACGGGGACTTCAGTGACATAAGGCACTGAAAATTGATTTCTGTTCCCGTGAGAAGAGCGTTATTTTAACACCTAAAGGGTTAGGTGTTACGGGGGATATATAATAACTGTATGAGAGATTGTGAATGGAAAATATGTGTTACTGATATGTGTAATGTAATATGAGCGAAATACATACTAGGCTTTCACGGACAGAAATGAATATAGTTACACATACACATAGTCATTTGCAAATTAGAGTAAAAGTGAGATTAATCACCTAAATTACAATAAGTGATACAGATGTTTAGGAATGATAGGCTGTAAATAACGACTTTCTTATTGACCACCATCTCAGGAAACAGCAGATGGAAAATAAGTTCCCCGGAGTGGTAATAAGGAGGGTCTTGACAACAGGATTGAGAATCTGGGTTTCCAATGGAGACAACTGGAAAAAAGATTAAGGCGGTGTCATTGATAAATCAAAAACGAAAATTGCACAAATGCTCTCATAAGATCATAGTCTAGGAGATGCCCGACATTCCATGCTTAAAGACAAATGATGGATTGTGAATGGCAAATGTCACTGATAATTAAGTGTATTTTTTGCTTCTCTCTTTTCACAGCTGCTCCAGGACGGATGGCCGGCGCTGACAATTCCGAACCCCAACAGGGAAATCGAAGAGACTGTTGACAGTCAGGGGGTATAGTATCACAAGACCGAAGTTATCAATTCCTGTTTACACCAATATAAAAGTGTGAGTGAAATTAACTCAAGTTTGGTAAAAATAGTTTGAATACAGAGAAACTTGCTTTCCAAACGGTGACGTTACGAGTGATTGAAGGAGAGAATGGAAAATACACAGATAGGAGCAACCGGAGGGTTAGATGCACTGACCATAGAAAGGGTGGACAATCTGTCTATTTCAACGACTGGAGATGTCACAATAAAAGTGACGAAAAGATGGCCAAAAATATTCAGGCCATTACAGAACCTTGTAGTTAAAGGAGGCCGGTGTAGGATGCGTACCCAAATCAAGATAATGCCGATAACCTCTGCAGACATTACATTGACCGAATTGGACGTTGACTTGATTGGCTGGAATTTGATCGACTCCCCTTTAGTGTCCAGTGAGACGGAGGGACTGGAAATAATGTCTTTTACTCCGCCACAGGGAGTCGTTGCAGCAAGCGACCCAGAGACAGCTGTATTCCAAGCTGAAGTGTCCGTTGCAGATGACTGCCAGTTACAGACGTGCCTCCCTCTCGAAGATCACCTAGCCGAGGCTAGACGGGTAGTGGACTATCTCCAAGGCCTACTCCAGCCCACACAGCCCGGAGGGGAGACGGGTTCCAATCGCCTCTCTCCCTCTCCCTCTGGAGAACCAGATGGCCAGAGACAGACCCAGTTGGGGCCACAACCCGTGCCGGGACAACAACTAACCCCAATAGGACCACCCACGAGGTGGCAACCACGAGGAAAAGGTGTAGGCAAAGGCAGGAATCCGATTGGCTACCGTGTGCGGCAGGTGCACTGTTGGACGTGTGGGACCCTCGGACACATTGCTCGGAACTGTGCAGAGCAGGACCATATATCCCCAACAGGTGGCGGGCCCCTCCCAACCACGGGCCCCTCTCAAGGAACTGTGACTGGACCAAATAGGTACGTGGCTTTCTCCTCCGAACAGGCTCCAGGGAACCATGGCGATGATGGCATACCGCCAGGACATGTACTGGGCCCGATGACCCCAGGGTCATCCGGTCACAGGCAACTGACCCACCGGGTCCCACAGCCCGGGGGAGACCGCCAGTGTTGTTGGGGCTGTGGAGTGAAAGGTCATTTTCAAAGGTCATGTCTGCAGAGGCCACCGGCAGAATAAAAATATATGCAACTAACTAGGGTAGAGGTGGGATATATTGAATGATAAAACATGCTCCTGATTAGATTATGAATGAAAGTTACTAAAAACGAATGTATGGGTGACTGACAAATGCATGAACTAATCAGACTTAACAAGAGGATTAAATTATGTTAAACAGTTAATCGATATTAGACAGTGTGATGATGTGACACTGCGGCAACTAGTGATCAGTAAATTATCCATGCTCGGTCAACATTCAGATTGATCAAGAGGTGGACTGCATGATTAAGAAATTAAAAGGACTCATAGTTGTTTCTAGTATTTTATAGTATTGATAGAAGCATATTAACAGTTATGAGCAATAGGATAGGTGTTTGTTTACTTTTATTTTTACTTCTCTTTTCTAGTGTGATATGAGCAATTCCTGACTTAGGCCGGGAGTGTACATTTCGTTTATTCATTTGATTTCCCTTTTTGTTTCTTAGTTAAAAATGAGCTAGAAAGCTCACAAGTTTGGTTTATTTTTTCATTTATTGATTTGGCAGCGTTTTCTTTGTGTTTTGTTTTCTGTTTTCTTTCTTTCTGTGTTTTTTCTTAGAGTACCTGGCAAGCTGGGAGTGATCTCGACACATCAGGACGGGGTAGTATGTGTCTGTAAAATGGACTGGGAACAAAGTGAAGGAACATGAGCTAGTTATGGGTTTTGTTCTCCGCCCATTTGAATACCCAGTTTTAGGGGCTGGGGGTGTGTCGTGGTTGATAATAGTGTTGGGGAGCATGATTCTCTGTACATTAATGAAGCTCAATAGATTTGGTCGCTATTGGCCAAATTAGTATTGTGTAGGGTGTGAACATGTGCAATTGATAATTGGCTTGTGATGTATAAGATGTGTGTTTAAGGCGGACTGTGAATTGTTGCCATACACACAGGTTACTGGGAGAATGGATGTCAGTGCTGTCCGGTCCGGGATGCAGCTGTCCGAAACCAGAGGAAGACGGTAACGATGTTTTCATGTGTATTTCACATCGAGAGGTGGAGAGTATACTGTTTTGACAGCATAATATAATGAGAGCCATGTGAATTTTTCAGAATTTTGAAATTTAATGATCTAGAAGCCATGAAATATATAGATAAATGATTTGGAAAAGAAAGTTGTCAAAAGCTCAGACCAGTAAAGAGAGTCTGAGGGATGGAAATTATGGATTCTCAATCAATTGTTGTGGTAGAAGTGATCCCCACTGTGCCCCGGAGCGATATATTCACTACAGGATACGGAGGGGAGATTGGGGGATCCACAGTCATCAGAGAGTGGTACAAGGAAGACCGAGGACTCCATCGGTACCGTTGATCCAGGACACTGGCTAGTGTCTACCCAGCGGTTCCATGGGGAACCACAACACTGCGGAGAACCAGGAGACGCCTACATCTCGGGTCGGGAGAGTCTTGGCCAACGCAGTGACCGAGTCTTGAGGCTTCAGAGGGAAACGACAGACAACCAACGAGGAGACAGGCAGCTAGGCCTCAGCAACAACTCCGGCTGTCAACAGAAGCAAGGCCTCAACTATTGACCAGGAGGTCAACAAGCGAAGGGGGGGAGCTGCTATCGCCCCTATCGACGACCAGGCGGAGGGGAGGAGACACAAACCTCTTCCACTGATCCGAGGGTCAACCAGCGAAGGGGTCGAGCAGCCAGCAACGACCTCCCCATCGCTGTGAAGAATAGAAGATACTACAGCAGGGGGCTCTACCCCCTAAGAGAGGATCTCCACGAGTCAAGATGTGCTTGACAGAAGAAGGGGTGTAATAAGAAAGGCAATTTGCTTTCTGAGTTGCACCCAGCAGTCGTGATATTGCACCAGCTCTGAGCAATAAAGAAGAGGCAGGGTCAAATCTAAAAAACATGGACCCCCCTCCTCAAATGCTCTATTGATCTTGGTACGAGAACAAGTATTAAAGACTGCACATGATCACAAAAACTGAAATGGCTAATTTGAATTTTAGGATCTGAGTGTGACAAATCAGATATATATTTTATCCTAATATGATTTAAAATGTCTTAAGTGTTATCTAGATAGTAGTGTGTAGAGATTGATATCTATGTTTGACATATTAAGGATAGGTAAACTATCCGAGTGGGGATCTGTAGTAAATTCCCAAACATAGACTCATGATTAACTAATGTGTGGAAATATTTAGGCCTCAAAACAATAAGAAATATGAATGTGTGTGTGGTTACATAGAAGTGATTGCCATTGTAGGCCACACAGGTCGATTTACACATGAACTGAGTGGTCAAAAGATTACATCTATGACCGCAACCCAGGACCATCTGCTATGGCCGGGGACAATGGGCTCTGTAAAGATCAAACGAAGAACAAAAGGTCACATAGACCTGTTATCTAGCTGGAGTATCCTGCCACACACACACACACATAGACACACACACACACAGACACTCACATACTCACACACACACATACACATCCACACACACACACACATAGACACACACACACACAGACACTCACATACTCACACACACACATACACATCCACACACACACACAGTGAAACAACTGTTACATCAAAGAAGTGTTATCAGCTGCTTACGGCTTGGGGACACAGAGACACACACAGAGACACACACAGAGACACACACAGAGACACACACAGAGACACACACAGAGACACACACAGAGACACACACAGAGACACACAGACACTCACATACCCACACATAGTCACACACACATTCACACACATACACACACACACACACACAGGAGATCTCCAAACTAACTATTTCCTAGTAATGTTAATAAGTAAGTTAAAATATAATTAGTGTTTGGTCATACTAAAATGTCTACAATTAGTTAATGTGTCTGTGCTATTTTCAATAAATGTTCAATATGAATTTGTATTCTATTAAGCTAACAGAATGATTTAGATATATGTTCTGAAAGTCAAACAGACTTAGTAATAAAGAAATATATCTGTGTTTAGGTAATCAATATAAACTTTGATTCATCAAAGTATTAACAAGTCAGGTAATGTTTAAGTAATTTTATAGGGAAAATATTCTCTGTTAGTAATGTGAGCGTTTGGCCTATAAGCCAAACCCCTATTTTCAAATGCCAGCTTAAGCAGTCCTGTGATTGGAGGAACTAATGTGATGATGTCATCAACTCAAAGACACTCGGCCTGGGCTATAAGAATGGGGTGGAATGGTGGAGAGAGGAACTCAAGAGAAACAACCGAAGAACACTCTGGAACCCAACACCACAAGGACAAGGCCTCTCTCACCATCTCCACCATCAACACCAAGGAAGCAGGCAACGAGAAGACAAAGGATTTTTTGGAGGGAAAACAGACTGCTTTGTTTTGTCAGCCAGGACAACACAAAGACCAGCAACAATTTATCTTTATACTGTGATATTAGTCTGGTTGTTATCATATTACGGCATAGTGTTTGTGATCAACAACCATAGCATCTTCTTATTGTAATTGGTATACACTCTTTCTCTCTTATTAAACAACTGTTAAACTATCTTTCCTCCTTAATTCCTGATGCCTTTCTGCCTGCTCAGTCAGTTTGAAGAGAAGTGATTCCCAGCTTTAAAGTATTGAGACACAACGCCGAGAGTACTAACCAACAGGTTCTGAAGCAGAGCAGAACCGAAACAGCCTGGGAATCCACTTCAAAACACAACAACATTACAAGCAAACTAGTTCAAGATGGAAAGCAGTAAAAAGAAACAGACCTGCAGTTACAACCAAGACTGGCAAACGACACATGACTGGGTGAGGCAGATGGCAGGAAATCCGCAGCAGGCTTTCTGTGTTTTGTGTCATAGTTCGTTTTCAATTGCGCATGGAGGAGAATACGACTTGAAGCGCCACAGTGGACATGAGTCTCACTTGAAAGTGGCTCACCAAAAAGAAACATCCAGATCTATGGATACGTTTCTTTTTAAACCAAACAATGATAGCCAGACGGACAAGGTCACTGCAGCTGAGATAACAAGTGTCTATCACACAGTACAACACTCCCATTCATACAGGTCAGCCGACTGTGGTAACCTTTAACCTTTGATTTAAATCTATTCAGTGAAGACCATGGCAGTTATTCTAATATAGAAACACAATTTATTTGTATTATTATTTTTGTATTATACTACACTGTTTTCCCTAGTTCTGTGTTAACAGGGAATATCAAACACAAGACATTCCTGTCAAGTGATGACGTTTGAATATTTAAAACAGATGTTAGGTGGTATTTAATTTGTATTTATTTTGATTTAACCTTTAACCTTTGATTTAAATCTATTCAGTGAAGACCATGGCAGTTATTCTAATAAAAATTTTTACATTATCTATCTGTCCCACTTTGTCCCACTTTGTCCCACCAAAATCTTACTGTTGTCCCACTTTGTCCCACCAAAATCTTACTGTTGTCCCACTTTTGGACTTTTTGCATCTGGTCACCCTACCCCCCGCCCCCACGCGCAAGCAAGCGGCAGCCCCTCCCACGTCCCAAATGAAACCCAAGGAGCTAGCGGCAGCGCGGGCAACCAACTTGTGTACCACTACCAACCAACTTAAGCTGCTGTACGAACCAACTTGTGTTCAGCTGCGGTAGCAGTGGAGCGCTGCTGACTGATTATTATGTTTCGCGTTTTTAACAACCAACTACCAGATTCACTCGTCACTGTACATCACCTCTGAAGTATAAACAAAGCCCATACAGTTATGAAATGCGCTGAACTAGAAAGCATAACGTTATTATGTTTCGCGTTTTTAACAACCAACTACCAGATTCACTCGTCACTGTACATCACTTCAGCTCCAGCAGCAGCAGCGGCCGCGCTCCGTTGAAGCCCTTCAATGACAGAGCTCTCATATTTTGCGAATGCATAAACTATATCTTAAATTATGGCTATGTGTCTAATATGGCTGTCGCTTATCAATGACTTCGCGACAGCCATATTAAACACTCACTGTACATCAGTGTGGAACTGTATGCTGTAACGTTATATGTTATTTCGCCCGTGGAGGCTGCTGAAGCCGTGAAGCGCCAGCGGGGCGACGCAGTGGTTTTTCCCCGGCTTCCGTGCGCCGCCCGCGGCTTGATCCAGCTTCAGCAGCAGCAGCGGCGGTGCTCTGTTGTAGGAAGCCCTTCGCTGACAGCGCTCTCATATTTTGCGAATGCATAAACTATATCTTAAATTATGGCTATGTGTCTAATATGGCTGTCGCTTATCAATGACTTCGCGACAGCCATATTAGACACATCGCCATAATTTAAGATATAGTTTATGCATTCGCAAATATGAGAGCTCTGTCATTGAAGTGGGTGGTGGCAGCATTACTAACAGTAGCGACTTTTATTGTCTAATCCCAACATAGATAGGAGGTGTACTGTATGTCAAATGTCGGTCATGTGGTGGAAGAGTTTAGTACAGTCACACAACAGAACACCAGTGTTTCTAGTAGATATGTTTATTAATATAAATAAACACCTCTGTCTGAACTGGTTCGAGCAGCGCGTTGGTTCGCCCAGCGCTTCTGCCGCGTCTCTCAGCGGAAAAGGGCGTGTGCTAGGGCGGTCACGTTGGCCAATCAGAGAAACGCTGAACGAAAAGCTGAACACAAGTTGGTTGCCTTTAATATTCACGCGTCCTGGCCAGGAAACACTTTGCAACTGTGATCTCCTCTGGCAGTAGTTGGATATTGTAATGTGTGGCGAGGGGTTGCAGCAATTCCACTGAGAGAAACTGGTCTGAGGCTGGATAACATGCCTGTATGCCTCTCATAAGTTGTTATCCAACTCATGAGAACCTGCTCTCAAGCTCTTGCAGCATTCTGTCGAGGACTGAACAGTCTCTGTCTCAGCTGATCTCCTGAGCTGAGGTCTGAGCTTGTGCCACAAGATGACTCAACTACATACTCGTCCATCCTTTTCTGCTTCCTTCTTTGGCTGGTAGTATGTTCCTCAATCCCAAGGCCATTACATATGGCCTTTGTCCTGTCATACATGTCCACTGCCATCTCTGAGGTGCGATAACCTTTGAGTATGTCCTGCACTGTGCTTTTAAATAGTACATATAGGTATTGAAGATGTGCACTTTAACGCAGCAGCACCTGGAGCCATCCATACCCATGTCCAGTGTCCACTGACAAAGACATGCTCATGATACTGTGATAAACTATAATAAGCTTTAATCGAACCCTGGTTCATTTCCTCGGATAGTCCGGTTGGTTTGGGGTGGTGTGAAAGCTCATTCACTCTTGCAAGTGAACCCTGCTGCGGTCCATCTGAGATGTGAATGTAAAGCGGACCAAAGGCAGGAAAATACCCCAAAATCTTTTTTTATGAGAAGACTGAAACATATGTATATAATGAAACACACAATACAGTTTTTTTCCGATTGCTTAAGCACGATTTTGAAAACAGGGCCAGGTGTTTCAAAACACTACACACAATTAGCACAACCACACACACAATTATTAGAACACCTCAGGTCCTTTGCTAAATTGAACACTTGTCAAAACTATACACTAATTTATAAAAACTACATTTATGACTTAATTCTGTTTGAACCAGTTACACACTGCTGTGCTTAACCTAAAACACATTTAGCAATTCTACTAAATGTGATTAGAGTACTGTATGTGAAGTACACAGAGAATGTGCAAATATACAATAAATTCACCAAACACTACACAAGACCGTGTAGACTGATGAAAATATAATTGATTTATCTCCATATACCCAAATCAATGATGCAGACTGATGAAAAAAAACATTTTCTCTCCATATAACCAAATCAATGATGCAGACTGATGAAAAAAAACCATTTTCTCTCCATATAACCAAATCAGTCAACATTTCAACATGGAGAATCACAACAAAACATGTCCCAGTTTTCATGCTACTACAGTGTGCATAACACTGTAAGCTCGACAAATATCAGACACACATAAAATACTGTATCCAGTACAGGTTAACATTACAGTAAAACAAAAACAAAAATAGAAAAGATTTAAATAGAGTACAGAAAATACTAGACATTATCTCTTTGCCTAGCTGGACCTGGCAAGATAATTTTTTGTTGTGATTCTCCATGTTGACATGTTGACTGATTTGGGTATATGGAGAGAAAATGTCTGCATCATTGGTTGTCTTGTGTAGTGTTTGGTGAATGTATTGTATATTTTCACGTTCTCTGTGTACTTCACTCTCCTTCCATTTTGGTTGAAGACAGGTGAACTCACCTGCTGCATTTTTATAGTGCTTAAACCTGATTGGTGTATCTACAATTAAGCAATGGTGTTTGTGCATCTGATGTTGTGTTTAACCAATTGGCTCATATGTGTGGTAATTTTACATTCTGTGTCTGTAATGCAAGTGTGTTTAGTGTTTTGAAAATCACTGTGTGTATTGTTTTGCAAAAAGTGTGAGGCTGACTTTGTGCTTATAGGGGTGCACATCTGGGCCTATGTTTTGCTCCTTGAGTGTAAGGTTTTGATAATTGTGTAATACTTTTGATTTGAGTGTTTATGCAATCGAAGAAAACTGTAAAGACTAGAGATGAACTGTTTATTTCTTTTGTACATAGGCTGTGCATATGTTTGTTTGTTTGTTTGTTTATTTGCTTATGTGTATGATTCTTAACACTTTGGCTGCCTAAGGTTAAATGCATGATATACCATAGATTGCCAGCTCTATTTGTCTATGGAGAAAGTCCCCTTCTTTGCAGGGCTATAACTTTTTAAATTCTATTGCTACATTGCCATTATTAGGGCCCATTCAAAGTCCTATATGTATTGTTCATTGTGTAGCAACGTTAAACTTTTTCATTCACATATTCATAGTAAAGTATGGTCTAATGTATAAGTATGTTTTCATCTCTTTCTGCAGCTTTCTCCAGAACGTGATATATAGCCCCAAATGCATTATATTGATGATGAAATACAGTTTGATGGCAATCAGCGCGATATAAAAAATTCCAACTAGACGTACTTCTAGAAGTTACTACACGTCATCTGATGTTGACCGGATGGGCGAGGGGGCGTTTATAATTCCGTGGGCAGCGTTATACCAATCATCTAATGTGGGTCAAATGTTGATAATAGCAGTTAGTATCGAAGACGGTAACGTTACACGCTAAAACTCACCCCAGTCTCCGCGCGCCGTTGGGCGATCATCGTAGAGTAGAAATTTTATCATTATGGGATGGCGATTTACCCGGTCCATCTCCAGCTTGTATAATGGTATATACGTCCAAATCATGTTGTTTATCGAGTTATTGGCAATCGATCGCTATGTAGCGTGACGAGCCAGAGTCCCGGGACATGTACCGAGTGCCCGGAAGCAATACGGCCGTCCAGCAAAACCTCTACTGCGCTTCCTGTTAAGCGATTGCGCCGATCGGCCACCAGATGGCGCTCCTGAACCGCCAGAGAGCTCAGTGGGTCCTCCTGGTGGATCTCAGGCCAGCGGAGGGGAAATATGAATCAGATTCCAGATTTTTGAAATATTGATATTAAAGACGCTGTAAAGCGTCATCGGCAACTTGAGCATGGCCGGGAATGACGCTTTAACACGGCTCCTGGCAGCCAAAGTGTGTTTTTATTTTGTTATTGGTGTATATGTATATATGTATGTATGTATATGCGTATATATGTATATTTGTACTCCTGTTGGGGCCTCTTGGACCAGATCAATGTTTTATCTGGCTAAATAAAGGTTAAATAAATAAAAAAAAAACTGATGATTTGGTCCTGTTAACTTTGAATTTTCTATGGGGACTTCCCAGATCCCTCTCATGGACCTGGACCTCACTTTAAAAACCTCTAATCTAGTTATTCAGTATTCGTCTCTAATTACTAAAAAATTGCGTATAAAAAATTTAAATAAAAAAGCCCCCAATGTTTTCTAACCCTAAAAACGCCCCTGTTGCCAACCACTCTCAGGTGCGTGAAGCTGATTGTTTGGCATGCCCCCCCCCCCCGTTGCGAAGCGCACAGTATTTACCCAGCCCTCACACTGTTACCTTAAACTAACCATAATGTTAAATCTAACCTTAACTACATTGTTACGTTAAACTAACCACAACCACCTTAACTACACTGTTACCTTAAACTAACCATACCCATAACCATAACCTTAACCTTAACTACACTGTTACCTTAAACTAACCTTAACCTTAACCACACTGTTACCTTAAATTAACCCTAAACATAACCATAACCATAACCATAACCATAACCATAATCCTCCTTCACCTCCTTCACCTCTGTCACCTCCTACACCTTCATCACCTCCTTCACCTCCTTAATCTCCTTCACCTTCTTCACCTCCATCACCTTGGTCACTGAGAGAACTGCTGGACTTGGGGGTTTGTAAACCCAGATCTCCTGTGGGGGGAAAAGAGCTGGCCCCTCCATCTCTCCTGAAAGAGTTAAATAAGCTTCCATCCCTCCTGAAAGCGTTAAATAAGCTTCCATCCCTCCTGAAAGAGTTAAATAAGCTTCCAACCCCCCTGAAAGAGTTACATAACCTTCCATCCAACCTGAGAGAGTTAAATACGCTTCCATTCCTCCTGAATGAGTTAAATAACCTTCCATCCAACCTGAGAGAGTTAAATAAGCTTCCATCCAACCTGAAAGAGTTAAATAAGCTTCCAACCCCCCTGAAAGAGTTAAATAACCTTCCATCCAACCTGAGAGAGTTAAATAAGCTTCCATTCCTCCTGAACGAGTTAAATAACCTTCCATCCAACCTGAGAGAGTTAAATAAGCTTCCATTCCTCCTGAACGAGTTAAATAACCTTCCATCCAACCTGAGAGAGTTAAATAAGCTTCCATCCAACCTGAAAGAGTTAAATAAGCTTCCATCCAACCTGAAAGAGTAAATTAAGCTTCCATCCAACCTGAAAGAGATAAATAACCTTCCATCCAACCTGAAAGAGTTAAATAAGCTTCCATCCCTCCTGAAAGAGTTAAATAACCTTCCATCCAACCTGAAAGAGTTAAATAAGCGTCCATCCAACCTGAAAGAGATAAATAACATTCCAACCCTCCTGAAATAGTTAAATAACCTTCCATCCAACCTGAAAGAGATAAATAACCTTTCAACCCTCCTGAAAGAGTTAAATAAGCTTCCATTCCTCCTGAAAGAGTCACCTGTCGTACAGAACACGTGCCAGTGTTGAAACTAATGCACAGAAACTTATTTCCGCGTTGAAACGAATGCATGAAACTGATGAAAGCATAATGCCGTCCGTCTACAGTCACCATATTCTACCGCCGGGCGCCAGGTACGCATGGTCTGAGCTGAGCGTAGATATACGCACAAAGACAAGGACACGTTCAAATTGATAAGTCCCACACTTTGCTTAGAAATTATCGTATGCACGGGTTACGCACATATCTGTGCGTACGCAACATTGATAAATGAGGGCCCTGGAACTTGCAGTGTAATTACCCAAAACGTACGGTGTAACTTCCTAATAATTAATCTGTACATATCAAATATTTACCGGTTCCTACTGGTACTTAAATGTATAGTAGGTGCAGCAGATGAAAACAAAACCAGGAGGAACTATTGGGTATTAAAAGTAACTTCTTCCACACTCTATTATCTCATGTCTTCTACTTCAGGATTTTGAATCAAGAAATGGGTCTATACTTTTGAAAATTAGCAGCCATGTTATGTTCATCCAGCACTGTAGCAGCTCATCATAACAGCAATGTTCACCCAGCACTGCAGTAGCTCATAACAGACCAAACAGCCAATGGCCGTCAGTTTTGAAAAAGTGACCACTTCCGGTTCCGCCTCTCAATGACCGGACAAATCACCACTGACACTGAAAATGATTGACCGTTTGTGTAGCCAATGAAAATCTGACAAGGTAAAAGCGGTAAAGTGTACCGTACACAAGAGAGGGAACGTGTGCCTCCTTCTCCGGAGCGCAAATTGCGCTAATCTGTTGTTGCGCTGATCGGTTGTTGATCTGTTGTTGTGTGAGAAGGGGGTGAGAAGGGGTGAGGGTGGTGTATGTGACAAGAGATTAGTGGAGGAGGGAGAGAGGGGACTGAGGTAGTGTGACTCCTCTCACTAATTCTTGGGAAAAAACGGCTAAACATACCATTACATAATGTGCACAGATGTGTAAAACTAAATTTGTTTGTGTTTCGTTTCAAAAGAGGCCAGACTTGTGCATCTGCTATAAATGGTTCCCGAATAGCATCACATTTACTGTGAGTATGCAATCGACAGGCGTTTTATAAAAGATTTTGAGGACTGTTAAGAGGTTAAAAAGCACATCTCACAAGGACATTTGGGACACTCTTGTAAATTATATTCAACTCAACATTTTATTGTTTACTCTTTTTGTGTGTGTGAAATGTATAGTGAAGCCTGGACAGTGTGGCTGCAGGCGAGTGCACAGTGTGTGATAATCAGCAGAGCAGCAGGACACCTCCTGTTCTTTGGAGATTCAACCTTGCTGCACTGCTGAGGCAGCAGAGCGGACCAACAGAGAGCCTCACCACCAGGTGAGATAAGAGGGGATGAGATGGGATAGGATGGGTATAGCTGGTGGGATGCTTTGGGATAGGATGGGTAGCTGGTGGGATGGTTTGGGATAGGATGGGTAGCTGGTGGGATGGTTTGGGATAGGATGGGTAGCTAGCTGGTGGGATGGTTTGGGATAGGATGGGTAGCTGGTGGGATGGTTTGGGATAGGATGGGTAGCTGGTGGGATGGTTTGGGATAGGATGGTTTCTTGGGACTTTGTCATAAGCGACCTGTTTACGCTAGACGATGAGTGGCGATGGGGAATATCATGACATCACATAGTTACGTGTACACAATGTTACATCCAACAGCCTCTGGACCAGGAACACAGATCCTCTTACTCAGAAAATTCATCTGCAGTAATTCTCTCATCGTGTTTTCTATCCCAGACACACACACACACACACACACACACACACACACACACACACACACACACACACACACACACACACACACGCACGCATGCACGCACGCATGCACATTTTAATACTTTATTTGGTTCAACAAATTATATTACATAAACAGGGAATCAAATGTATCGGGGCCAAGCAGCACTGAACACTTAAGTGTACACATAGCACCTCCTTCTCCACGTGGCTAAGCTGCCAATAATAGCTGAGACAGAGCAATATTTGGCAATTTGTTTGGCTTTTCTTTTAGACATTGCAGCAATTCTCAGACCGGTCATGGTGCATTTGTGTACATGGCCAAGACTTCCGAACACAAGTACACTATATCTACACCTATACCCAAGGTCAGCCATCACACTGAGCAGTGGTTGGTATTTGATATACTCACGCACGCACTCACGCACGCACGCACGCACGCACGCACGCACGCACGCACGCACGCACACACACACACACACACACACACACACACACACACACACACACACACACACACACACACACACACACACACACACACACAGATATCAGTTGGTGGCTGGTTGTTTCCTGTCTGGGGGCTATAGAGCTCTTCAGACCACCATGGATTACGTTGTGATTTTCCCAACAAAGCCTGAAATCTCTGACTTTCAACGTTTAGGCGATTTGACTTTGGGGTCCATAATTAACATTTAGATTCCTCTCCTCTGGTCAGGCCCTCACATACAGTAGTCACTCTGTCGCTCCCAGGGTTTACAGCATCCAGCATGGCAGAAATATTCCCACTTAAAAAATTTTGCTTGGCCCCAAGCTGTTTCCAGTGTAATCATCGAACAGATGATGTTTGTTATTTCATTTTACAGTCGATGTCCATAGATTGTCATTACAATTGTGGAAAAAAAATTAAAATAAAAAAGCAGCTATGGTCTCTTTCTCTCTCTCTCTCTCTCTCTCTCTCTCTCTCTCTCTCTCTCTCTCTCTCTCTCTCTCTCTCTCTCTCTCTCTCTCTCTCTCTCTCTCTCTCTCTCTCTCTCTCTCTCTCTCTCTTTATTTCTTTGGAATAGGGTAGGCCACACCCACACAGCGCTCATGGCTCTCATTAATTAATCAAAAGACAGAAGTTGATCTGGGTTTGATACGGAACATAACCCACTGTGTTGAGTATGTTTTAGAATATGCATCATTGCATCAGCACACACACACTGTGGTAAACATGTAATAACTTACTCAGTCGAATGGATCCGGTTAATACAATGTATTAACTCAGAGTGATCAATAAATACAAAATAGTCAGCGATATGGCTGAATGGCCCTCATCCTGTGACCAGCTGACACGAGAAGTAAGAGGGGCCACTTAGGGCCTCAGGGGCCACTTATATACAAGGAGGGGGGGGGGGACACCATGAAACAAGGGGTTTACAAAGGGGAGGGGTCAAAGACACATATCCTTATGAGAAGACCGACCTTTATCACCCACAACACACACATTTTAAATACTTAATTTGAATCCACAGATTCACAACACACACACACACACACACACACACACACACACACACACACACACACACACACACACACACACACACACACACACACACACACACACACACACACACACACACACACACACTAACACACAAGATTAAAATATTAGCAGAGGTTCAACATGGTTTTGACATGTACAGAAAAGTACACAAAACGCAATTGCACACATACATTCAAACAGACACAAAACATGCACATACACACATTTACACTCACATACAGTATTGTGTGCACAAAGCATGCACACACACACATTCAGACGCAAACACTCACATACAGTAGGCCTATCGTGTGCATAAAGCATGCACATACACACACATGCATGCACACACATACAGTACAAATACACATACACACACACACACACACACACACACACACACACACACACACACACACACACACACACAACACACACACACACACACACACAGTGCTGCAAATGTAATCAGTATCATGTTGTCCCAGGATCATACTATACACCTGACATTCTATACTCTGGAACCTTCCCTGCTGCAACGGATGTTGTTGACCCTACTGTCAGACTGGGCCTTCCAGCTGTGACATTGCACCCCC